>NC_048565.1:33341375-33448875 GCF_013265735.2 Oncorhynchus mykiss
CTTGAATATAAATGAAGGACTGTGAAATATGAAATATGCATGTCTCTCTGACTGACTCTCACCTCTATGCCCAGAGTCTGGCGTACACTGTTTCAAACTGTTAATAACAAGTTCAGCAACACTTTCCCATTTAGGAATTCCATTAGGAGATAACAGAAATGGATGAAAATGTATACCTCCAACAGCATGGAAAGTGTTCAATATGAATGTTATAGAATCATATGCAGAACAACTTTAATTGGGTTGTACAACAGGTGTCTTTCACTGAATATAGTTCCCAGTACAGTAGAATGTATGTTGAGGTGTGACTGTTTAACTGTTCTGAATGAGGCTGTTGGGTTCCTGAAGGAGAAGGATATTAGATTGATGCAGCATTTCTGTTTTGTGTCTTCTTCACTCAATAGATGTGCTTAGTGATTGTAAGGTTAAAATGCTTTGTGTGTGTGTGCATGCGTGCCTGCGCGTGCGTGCGTGTGCGTTTATTACAGCAGCAGCTGGGAGGCTGAGGTTGCTGGTAAATATTTGATGAGAGAATGGATCCTCTCTTCTCTGTGAGCAGGTCAAGTACAGTAGCACACACACACACATACACACAGAGACATACACTCAGAAATAATTGTTTAGATTTGTTCCTAAAGGGATACAATGGGGTGTTACTGGGGTGGTACCCTGTAAGGTCCTCCTTTGTACTTTTAGTTACAAGTACATAATTGTACCCAGTTCATACCTCATACCTTTTTGCCTTTATATAGTACAACCACAATGACAAAGCCTTTTGCTCCTTGTAACTGTCAAAAATGTCTCTCTACTGGAGACCACTTAAAGTGGTACAACACTTCCACTCACAGGTGACTAAAAATAACTACTTGAAAGCCACGTCTCCGCTAAGCAATGCCCCCAATATAATTTCCCAGTGTGACTTGCCTTTGATGCAGAGATGGTTGTCCTTCTGGAAGGTTCTCACATCTGTAAAGAGGAACTTGGGAGCTCTGTCACTCTGGTTCTTGGTCACCTTTCTGACCAAGGGCCTTCTCCCCCGATTGCTCAGTTTGGCCGGGCGGCCATTTCTAGGAGGAGTCTTGGTGGTTCTTCCATTTAAGAATGATGGAGGCCACTGTGTTATTGGGGACCTTCAATGCTTCATGCATTTTTTGGTAACCTTCCCCAGATCTGTGCCTTGACACAATCCTGTCTCTGAGATCTACAGACAATTATTTTGACTTCATGACTTGGTTTTTGCTCTGACATGCACTGCCAACCATGACAATAAGGCTGTAACATAACAAAATGTGGAAAATGTCAAGGGGTCTGAATACTTTCCGAATGCACTGTATGTAACATTAGCTAATATGGTGATAACGATGTAGGCTGTGTGTAGCATTTATTATATGGTTTGGTCTGGAAAGTGTTTTTTTTGCCTGATGTGTGCATTGAAGTCCACAAGTGAAGGGAGAAGGTGAGAGGAAAAGAGTGCATAGATGCGAGAAGGAATACTGCTGCTATGAAAGGGAACTGTGTTTACGTGTGATCGGGGTTGTATGTGTCAGGGTTGTATTCATTCCGCTGATTCTGTTGAAATACGTTTCTTAATAAATGGAAGAAAACAGAACAAAACAGGGATAAATATAGCTGAATGTGTCAAATAGAAACTCTGGTGTGCAACTGTTGTAGTAATGATTACACCCTATATCAGCTAGATGCAGGCAAGAGTGTGCAAGGTGGTATTGAATGTGTTTCTGTCGAACATGTATCCCACCTTCATTACCCTCTTGGGCCCTGCAGCCCACGTTGGCTTGCCTATCTTACAACTCAGAAAGCTTGTAAGCACAGCTTTTGAGGCATCAAAAGTTCGTAACACTAAGAGCCCTGACCACGTGAAGCACTAAAGCGAGAAACATTTGAGAAAAGGATAAAAGATATGTCACAAGGACGAGACGGGGAATTACCGGACACCAGGTCTGCAGGAATTAACACCCATAGCAAGGACGTTAAAATTCACATTTCTCCCGCTCTCATTCGAGACCCTATCCAGGGCCCGCTTGATCAAGAAACAAGCCCACTGGCTTTGTCTTTAGACTCTGACACAAAGGTTGCGAAGGAAAAGATCAAACGCTGCGTTAAAGCCAAGCTCGGTCAAAATCTGAAAAGTCGATCTGCTTCCACCTTGAACAGAAATGATACATCACGTCGTTGCATACGACCACTCCACTTTGTGGGGAATATGTCCACTAAACACTAATCTAAACGGCCATACCTGGAAACGGTCCTGGAGGACTGCTTAACTTGTCATGCGCTAATTGATTTGGGTGCAACAATATCACTCATCTCTCAAACATTGTTCGATGATCTCAAAAGGGCTTTGAAGCCAACTAAACATTGGTTAAAAGTGGAACGATGCTACACTACACTTTGAGGGGTCACCCAGACTACCTTGCCTCTCACATGGAGAGTCATGCTGAAACTACACTTCCAGGATGTATCGCTCATTAGCCTGTGTATGTTACCAGCCTCGAAACTGTACCCCTGCTACTTGGAGCAGACTTGATGGATCGGTTACTCCCATTGATGGATTGGAAAATCAACCAGGTATGGTCACAGGCCACAGTGCCTTCTCCTAACACTAGCTGCAACGCAGTCATTCACAAGGAGTATCTGTCAAAAGCACCCCTTGGGAAATAGACATTTAGAAACCTTTTGGTGCAGAATCCGATCCAAGGAGATATTACGATGTCTCAACACATTCCATCAGCCAACCTGGTTGACCATTCTTGTCATGATTTCGAGACAGCTGTGTCTGTGAATGAGCAACTTCCCTCCTCCTTGCAGTCATGAAATACGGTAGTTGATATGAACTTCTCTTGCCCTTCGGACACTTCCGCAAGCACTGCAGCCGTCTCAGCAAGACAAACATTGATGCACAGAGTATACTCTGCTTCCGATGATACACCTTCCGCTTTGTGGGGGACTGTCAACCCTTACAATGACACTAATGGCGTCAGTCCAGCAACTGACCCGATGACTCCCACTGGTGAAACACTTTGAGATATCACAGACCGATATCCTCGTCTCAATTCGCAGGTACTGAAGAGGTTGCCACACGTGGACGCGGTGGTGACTGACATGCCTCTACAGCACTGAGGGTGTTGAAGCACAAACACCAGGAGATTTGGTTGAAAGGTTACAGCCATTCTCATAATAACGTGGCCACTGACAACTCGTACACAGGATCTGAACTTTTCGTTTGTGCCTCGGATACCAACACCACCCATGGGGGGGGGGGGAGATAGTAGCCCAGACCCATGATGAGCCTCATCGAGGCCGGTGGACTGGTCGAGACTGCGGACAACACCGTATGAGGCCGCCAGAGCATAGATAAAATCTAGTTGTAAACTCCCCTTTGAGAACAGTGAGGATCAGACAGGCCGCTAGACGGGGATTATCTTAGAACACATCTAAGATAGTACTGAGGTGTACCACACTGGTCGTAAAGGAAGTCCAGTGGACTTGTCCACCTCCAAACAAATGGCAACAATAATCATTCCTTGCCATGTGTAGTAGCCACTACAAGACAACTAGTAAAATGCTCTAATCATGTATTACTGTAGAATAACATTTCAGAATAAATCGGTAGGACATCTGGTCCCCTTGAGTACCAGTACCAATACCACAGTCAGTCCAGCAACACTCAGTAAGAGGATTAGTAAATTCACAAGTTAAATTGCTATTGATAATAGCAACATAGGAGTCACTCAGAGTGCAACACGGGGAAGGGAATCTCCATTGCACTCTTCCAGTGGTTGACACACATGCCACTAATAAGTTGATCCCTCCATTCAGGAGAATAGTTATTAGAAGTCATGTACCATGATCACACCTTGTACGACTGGTTCCGTGCTTAGAGATTACTTCCGTCGTGAGGTTAGCTCATCCATGGACAACATAGCTATGAATGAGACTTCTTAAAACCTACCGCCACTACAATAGTGGAAGACAGTGACTGGTAGTAAAACCACTACAGGCTCCCTCGACACCAATTCTGACCGACCTCCAGGCATTGACCTGAAAATTACCTGACCACGTCAGACAAATTCTGAACAAGTTGCCAGGATACTTGGTTTTCTTCCCTTGACATGTGTGCTTGTGTAAGCATAAACACACATGCACAACGGAACATCCAATTAGGATTTATGCTAGGACCACTTAAGGGTCCGAGCACAATACCAGCCTTAGTAAAGTTGAACATTCATGAGGCCATTTATTGAGGCCTTTGACTCTACAGCTACAGCACTCACCAGTTTTCTTCTCAGAAGTCCATAGGTCATCCCTGTACACTGCCAAAAACAAGTGCCTTACAGCTGTAGACTTATCATGTAGTTATCAACTTAGGATAGTATCCTAAGCAGCACCCCGCTAATTAGGAAAGCCCTAGATATGACATTAGACAATGCCATGATAGGGTCATTTTGCCAAGACCATGGACGTAGATAGAATATAGTCCAATTAGATGATTAAGGGGGCATAACTATATTTTGTTTTGTTTATGCTTTCATTTAATTTTGTTTCATTTTCTTCTGCACGTAGAAAGTGATAGAGCCATTAACAACTTCCCCATGCAACCATCAGTTAGTGCCACAACGCCGCTCATTTGGAAGGAAATGTAATGATATATTTCATGAGTGTGTGTGCGTTGTTAACATCTGCCTAAGTTACTGCCCATATCTTCCAGTCTGGACGACCAGACGACGGGTCCGGAATGGCGATCACCAACTGGACATCTGCTGCCCAGCCTTGGGGCAGACGTCTTCATTTGCAGAAACCCTACCCGGGTCAACCACCAGATGGGGGACTGCAACAGCAATCACCAACTGGACATCTGCTGCCCAGCCTTGGGGAAGATTTCTTCATTTGCAGAAACCCTACCTGGGTCGACCACCAGAGGGGGACCACAATAATGGTCCACAACCAGGACAACCCACGGTCATTTTTATGTTGGTTTGCAATGTGCAGGTTAATTGCACGATTGAACTCAACATGGGGGGACTGTCATGACGTTGGCCTGGGGGAGGTTTATGACCCCCATAAATACCTTTCCCCTTTTTCTTCTCTCTACTCTACCGATGTAACTATTGAAAATCACTTTGTTAACATTGAGAGAGAGTCTGGTGACATCAAAAGTTGGGAAACGGAACCATATTTCGGTAATCCAACCAGTTGAAAATATGCGTTGTGACTTAATGAATATTATGTCAGTTCAGTTGGTATCTGAGACATGATTACTGATGATAGGACAACATAAACTGTATCTTGGATAATCTACACATTCTAGTTCTGTGCAATTTAAATGTTTAAATATGAAACTATTTGTGAAAAGATTAAATGTAATTTTTAGCTCCTAAATGAGAGAATTGGTTTTCATGAGTGAACTATGCTCAACTCAGTGACTCCACCCATGTGAACAGACATTGGGTGTAAACTATGAAACACAGCCCTCTCTCCCAATCCTATATAAGCCCCTTGACGAAAATGTAACCTTCTGTTCCGAGGACATTAGGGCGACGGTCCTACTGGGCCCAGATAACCTAGCAAAATCAGCATCAAATTTCAACATGAAGATGACGGTCAACACCCCGAAAGGATGAATTTTGACTATACCAGCCAGAATATAGCATGAGCTTAAAAGTATGGCAACTTGGTATGAACTTTGAACTCTTATTCACTCCAGAAGTTATATCTCCTAGCCGTTGAGTTAGCAGCAGTCGCTGTAGACGTGGGCTAGGAAAGGATGGACGACGTATTCAGTCTAACACACACAACGATACTACAACGTATCCAGTTTACCACCAGAGACATTCTTCAAAGGACAAACCGGCCTTCCATCGACGACCAATCTAACGAAGCGCAGCTCAGAGTAAATATTTATTGCATTCTCCTTTTTCAATTTGGCGGTAATTTAGAATGCACAAGATACTGTATTTACGATAGCATAGCTTCTCGCTTTGTTCCTCAGTCTTCCCGCTCTTTCACTCACATCAACCCTTTTCTTTGTGTAACCAGCCGCTATATCGGCTCCGTTCACCAGGTCCATCAATGTATGATTAATTCTGTGTATATGTAATTCTGTTTGATTAGTTAGGTGTTTAGTAAATAAATAATTAAACCAGATTTTTATATTGCTGATTCAACTTGTTAGCCAGGGTTCGTGAAAATAACCAAGTATTTACAACTTTCAGATGAGATTAAATAAGGAGAGGATTAAATGTTGACTGCTACTGACATAAAAGATTACCAGGTCTTTGAGTTTATTCGGAAGATAACAGCTCTAACATTATTTCGTGGTGCACCGACTTTCCAGTTAATCATTGACCTGATTAGCTTATTCAGGTAATATTAATTACAGAGAAATGATTTTATAGAATAGCATGTCATATCACTTAATCCAGCATTGCCTAAAACACGACAACTGTCTGTCCATGTGTCACCATCTGTCACCTCAAATATTTCTCCCGACCTGCCCCTATGTTGTAAACATTCATAGGCTAGGTTGTAGCAACTTCACGACGGGTATAGGGACCATTTGAGTATCATGTAGTATCCTAAGCCTATCGCTGTGACATTGAACTGGGTGAATGGAATATGAATGACAGTCATCCAATATACTGTAATAGAAATAAGGCCATGTTCATAAAAATAAAAAATTCTCCCTCGTCTTAAACGGCACTGACTACCACTGATTAATTCCCCAGTGTCTGTTGGAAAGCAGACTGAACCATGTTTTTCCTCTAGGATTTTGCCTGTGCTTAGCTCTATTCCATTTATTTTTTACCTGAAAAACTCCCTATTCCTTAATGATTACAAGCATACCCATAATGTGATGCAGCCACCACTATGCTTGAAAATATGGTGGTACTCAGTAATGTGTTGTATTGTATTTGCTACAAACATAACACTTTGTATTCCGGACAAAAAGTTAATTGAGTTTCCACATTTTTTGCAGCATTACTTTAGTGCCTTGTTGCAAACAGGATGCATTTTTTGGAATATGTGCATGCTGTACAAGCTTAATTGTTTTCACTCTCTCATTTAGGTTAGTATTTTGGAGTAACTACAATGTTGTTGATCCATCCTCAGTTTTCTCCTGTCACAGCCATTAAACTCTAACTGTTTTTAAAATCCCTATTGGCCTAATGGTGAAATCTCTAAGCGGTTTCCTACCTCTCCGGCAACTGAGTTAGGAAGGACGCCTGTATCTTTGTAGTGACTGGGTGTATTCATATACCATCCAAAGTGTAATTAATAACTTCACCATGCTCAAAGGGATATTCAATATCTGCTTTTTTATTTTTCCCATCAACAGATAGGTGCCCTTCTTTGCAAAGCATTGGAAAACCTCTCTGGTCTTTGCCGTTGAATCTGTGTTTGAAATTTACTGGTCGACTGAGGGACATTACAGATAATTGTATGTGTGTGGTACAGAGATGAGGTAGTCATTCAAAAATCATGTTAAACACTATTATTGCACATAGACTGTGTCTGTGCAACTTAGTATGTGACTCATTAAGCACATTTTGAACTCCTGAACTTATTTTGAATAGTCATAACAAAGGGGGTCAATGCTTATTTACTCAAAACTTTTCAACTTTAAATGTTTTATTCATTTGTAACATTACTGGAACAACCGTTTCAGTAACGGGTGCAAAACATCAAACTAACTGTTTGAATTATATGTTATTGATATTTATGCAGCATAAGATTAATCAATCAATCAATAAATCAATCAATCAATGTACATACAAACACAATTCCGTTAAATAATCAACCTGCATTAGACCATGCTGGGAAATACAATGATGATAATAAATGTTGTACAAATGGGGCTAATTAGGGTACTTCCCCAGCAACAAAGCCGTTAGTTCTTTTGACATGGCAAAAATTCAGAACTGTACATTGTGGTGGGTTTTAAGGGTATTGACCCTGGGAAACAGAAATGAGAATGAGAGTGTGATGATTATACCATTATATTCAAAACATGGGGTACAAAAATATACCATTATCCCTCTGAAGGTACACTATGTGTATTTTGATATTATTGTACCCCAGGGAAAATATGATACCCTGCACACGCACACAGAACATACAGGTGATTCTCTTATCAAAGAGGAATGTGAGTACAGTAGCTCTGCCGCTTCACGTATAGAATAGATGATATTAGACTATATCACACTCCAGATGGTTCAATGTCATTGACTACAGATAAAATGACATCAAATCACATATCTACAGTAGCTTTGACTGGACTTTCAAAATCTTAGCTAGCAGTCATCATCATGAATCAAGTCGACAATCTACTGGAAAATTATTTTTAATCCTAGTCATATGAAGATAAATAATGGAGAGAAATGATAGATAAAACGTATCTGATCGGCCATTGGACATAAACATTACACAATAAGTTGGAAATCGAGCAATGAGTGGTTCAAGAGGAATCCGTTGCTAACTGCAAGCATTGCAAAGCAATCCCTAGCCTGCTATTCAGGGGAGTGGCTGTGTGGTCCCAAGTCTGGGTATAAGGGTCTCTTTCCAAGCTTAAAAGTATAATCCAGCATGATTGCTGCCGCACTTAAAACAACTGTTAATGCGGAACTGTGAAATCTGATTTCAAGACAACTGGAAATTCGGGAAAAATTGAGTTACGACTGGGTATATACGTTGTGAACGGTCACCCAACTCGGAATTGTTAGTCGGAAAAACTGGCCTCTTTCTAGAGCTACTACCTGAAGATCCCTGACGTCATCATGATTCAACCTTGTTTTTTTTCAAAGTTCTCAGTTGTCTTGAAAGCACCATAAATCCAGAGAATGCCAGACTTTGATGACACAATTTGCCCATGAACGACCGCTGTGCCACCTTCCTGTTCAAGTGAACACTCTAAAATGTCTTGTATGCTGCTGCATAAATGATGTAATATTCCAGGGAGATATGTATACTGAAGCTAAGAAAGTAATACTAGTTGTATGTTGTGTAGTAAGCTGTTAGTAGCTCATGTGCCTCACCCTAATAATTTGGCCTTTTTTCACCTCTTAATTTCGCCTACTGCTCTGACTTGGCGGTGCACATGACAGGTAGCCTATAACCTGTTTTAGAGAAATGTGATCATGAAATATTGTAAGAGCTTTCATTGGCTGCTTATTTGCCCCCTTTGTTTGTCCTACGACTCTGACTTTGTGTACAGGGAGAACACTGTAACAACGGCCCGTGTTCTGAATTCTGTCGCTGTACATTTCAAAAGTGCTGAACAAATAGTTACAGTATATTGACTGCGTCAAATCAAAATTACGGATGGCCTCTTATCCCCTTATGCCATAGTTTGTACATCTCAATTGTCATTAGAAACCACATCTGTTTAAGCAAGTCAGCCATATCAGCTATGTTTTTTTTAAAGGCAGTAAATGAGGCTGAATGAACTGTTTCGCTGCCAAACAAGGCTTCGCTGATAGCCAGGTGTAGCAGTAGTAAGGTGTTGGGATTGCTGTTGGGACTCTGCTGTTGGGACAGCTTTATGCAGGCCCTAACAGTTTGTGGTTATGGTTTGTCACTGTTATAGTGCAATTAATGTATTGTTTAGTGTTGTGTAGTGTAGTGTCTTAACTGGCATGCATCCCAAAACATTTTTTTTTTGTTTGCCCCATCAAGATTTACATGCTAAAACCGCCACGGTCACACACACACACACACACACAAACACACACACACACACACACACACACACACACACACACACACACACACACACACACACACACACACACACACACACACACACACACACACACACACACACACACACCTACTCAGCGGGTAGGAGCAAGTGAAGGTGATATTAGAGTATAACTGCCAGATGAAAGCCACACCAGAAAGTGATACTGTTCTTTGGCATTGTCTGCTGTACGTTTGTGGCTCAACACATACAGTGCCTTCAGAATGTATTCACACCCCTTGCCTTTTTCCAAGTTTTATTGTGGGACAGCCTGAATATAAAATCGATTAAATTGAGATTTAGTGTCACTGATTTACACATAATACCCCATAATGTCAAAGTGGAATTTTGTTTTTAGAGATATTTACAAATAAATAAAAAATGAGAAGATGAAATGTCTTGAGTCAAAAAGCATTCAACCACTTTGATATGGCAAGCCTAAAAATGGTCTTAACAAATCATACTTTGATATGGCAAGCCTAAAAATGGTCTTAACAAATCATACTTTGATATGGAAAGCCTAAAAATGGTCTTAACAAATCATACGTTGATATGGCAAGCCTAAAAATGGTCTTAACAAATCATACTTTGATATGGCAAGCCTAAAAATGGTCTTAACAAATCATACTTTGATATGGCAAGCCTAAAAATGGTCTTAACAAATCATACTTTGATATGGCAAGCCTAAAAATGGTCTTAACAAATCATACTTTGATATGGCAAGCCTAAAAATGGTCTTAACAAATCATACTTTGATATGGCAAGCCTAAAAATGGTCTTAACAAATCATACGTTGATATGGCAAGCCTAAAAATGGTCTTAACAAATCGTACGTTGATATGGCAAGCCTAAAAATGGTCTTAACAAATCATACGTTGATATGGCAAGCCTAAAAATGGTCTTAACAAATCATATAGTACGTTGCATGGATAGTGGTTAATAACATGATTTTGAAAGACTATCCAATCTCTGTACACCACACATGCAATTAGGTGTAAGGTCCCTCAGTCGAGTCGTGAATTTTAAGCACAGATTCAACCACAAAAACGAGGGATGATGTTCAATTCCTCACAAAGAAGGGCATTGATTGGTAGATTGATATTGACACTGAATATCCCTTTGAACATGGTGACTTTATTAATTACTGTAGGCTTTGGATGGTGTATCAATACATCCAGTTACTACAAAGATAAAGGTGTCCTTCCTAACTCCTAGGAAGGAAACCGTTCAGGGATTTCGCCATTAGGCCAATAGTGATTTTAAAACTGTTAGAGTGTAGTGGCTGTGATAAGAGACAACTGAGGATGGATCAACAACATTGTAGTTACTCCAAAATACTAACCTAAATGACAGAGTGAAAAGGCCGAAGCCTGTACAGAATTAAACAAATATTCCAAAACATGCATCATGTTTGCAACAAGGCACTAAACATTTTGTCCTGAAAACAAAGTCTTATGTTTGGGGCAAATCTAACAACACACATCACCGGGTATTTTCAAGCATGATGGTGTCTGCATCATGTTATGGGTGTTCTTGTCATTGGCAAGGATTGGGGAGTTTTTCAGGATAAAACTAAATGGAATGTTGCTATGCACTGACTAAATCATGGAGGAAAACAATGGGAGACAAATTCACCTTTCAGCAGGATGATAACACCAAAACACAAGGCCAAATCTACATTAGAGTTTGTTACCAAGAAGACATTGAAGGTTCCTGAGTGGTTAAAGTTTTGTCTTAAGTCTGCTTGAAAATCTATTGCAAGTCTTGAAATGTCTGTCTAGCAATGACCAACAACCAACTTAATGCTTCAGGAATTTAAAAAAGAATAATGGGCAAATATTGCACAATCCAAGCTCTTAGAGACTTACTAAAAAATGCTCACAGCTGTAATAGCTGACAAAAGTGTTTCTAATTCAAAGGCTTGAATACTTATCTAATCAACTTATATTAGTGTTGTATTTTTCATCCTTTTTTAAACAGGTTTCCTCCACTTTGACATTGCAGAGACTGTTACAATTAACATTACAATTAAATCAATGTTAACCCCACTTTGTAACACAGCATTATGTGGAAAACGTCAAAGGGTGTGAATACTTTCTGAAGGCACTGTACTTAAACAATCAACATTCTAACAATGTGCACTGTAAACCCCAATGTGCTGTCATGACTAAAAACCTTTGAGGAAACGTGTTGCATTTAATATATATCAGAGTACAGTTACTTAAAATGATTTTGTACTCATTACTTAAACCAATAGAGTCACTCAAGTACAAGGGTGGAGCGATAACCCACAGTCACTCAGCCTTCCGTGGAATGAGTTTGACACACGCTGTATGGGTCCAGATTGGAATTGTATCAGCTTAATTTGTCTTGGTAACGCCCCCACTAAGCCACATCTCCAATATAAGCACTCAGTACTATGTTGAAGCAACTTTGGCAGTGATTACAGCCTGGAGTCTTCTTGGGTATGATGCTACAAGCTTGGCACACCTGTATTTGGGGAGTTTCTCCCATTCTTCTCTGCAGATCCTCTCAAGCTCTGTCAGGTTGGATGGGGAGCATCGCTGCATAGCTATTTTCAGGTCTCTTCAGAGATGTGCAATCGGGTTTAAGTCTGCGCTCTAGCTGGGCCACTCAAAGACATTAAGAGACCTATCAAAACCCCTAATACCCCTGACTCCTCCCCCCTGCTCTTTAGTGACCCAGATCCACCCCTTTAGCCCTTCCTGTTGTTGATCCCGCACAGCAGCAAGCCAGCCTCAGTCCATACCCCAGGACGCTCCAATCCGCCTTCACCCATCCCAGCACCCCCCAATCTATCACCATGTCAGTACAGGGGGCCACCACAAAGTCAGTGGGGAGGCACGCCAAGACCTGTGAACAGCCAAGAACCACCTAACAACACAAACAACCCACTAGAGGCCATCATCCACCTCTGCAACAAAATGATCAAACCCAGGCCTGAACCCCCCATAAACCCCTCACCATGACTCTGACAATACACTCAGAACAGATACTCCAGATGGCTGTTCATGGTTTCCTCCCCACTAGGGAATGCATCCAGAGACGGCACAAGGTACGTACAGAGAACTGTCTCCACGAATGCACTCACACTGAACACACCTACCAACTGTTTGTGAGTGCTCTGTGGCCAGATGTGTCTAGGCTCTGTTTGTTTCCATTCGCCTCCAGCATCTAGCCTTGCTGCTAATTCGCTCATCCTCCAGCACCAGGCCAGGCCGATGGACATACCCTCCACACCGCCACACCCCTTCCTCCCTCTAGACCTATCCCTCTCACATAACTAGACCAGAACCACAAACCATTCATCAAACACACCAGAAGAGGCGTGGAAGAAGGACCAAAGATCCCAATCCAACACCTGCACCAGCCCCAGTTCCCGGTTCCTGGTTCCTGTTTCCATTTTTTTCCCCAGTTTTCAGCCCTCGTCCCAGCTCCAACACCAGCAACAGCCCTGGACACAGCACCGACCAACCACAACTGCCACCTCCATCCAGCAACTGCCAGACCAGAACCCACCCCTTCCCACCCCAAGACAAACACACTGACACATTGTGGACGGACTAACGGACTGACGGACTGATAGACTGATTCTCCCGATTCTTTAGTTTTTGATTGATTGATTTTGTTTTTGATTTTGTTTGATTAGATAACCATTGGTTTGTCTACTTTTAATTGATTGCTTATTGTTTGAATTGTTTATTATTTGTATTTAAATGAATGATAGAATTTTATCATTTTACAGGAAAAAAACAAAAAAATTTAGTTTATGACGATACATATCTCATAAGGCTTTATTTTGAGGCCTAGCTTTACCCTAATACAGTGGCTTGAAACTCATGGTTTAAAGGCAACATCAGGCCTGCAAGTAGAGTTGCAAAATTCCAGTAACATTACGTTTTAAAAAATCCAGGTTGGAGGATATCCAGGAATCTGAGATTTCTGGAAAACCTGCGTAATTAATCAGAATGTTTGTAACCCTACCTACAACTCACATTATGCTTGCTTGCAAAGTGATGTGTAAATCTTAGTGATGTTACATTTGATACCGGAGCTCCAGGGCATGAGTCGAAATCACTAAGCAGCTAACTTCGAAGCATTGTGCCGATGCATGCGTTACTTTATCAGAAATACGTCATCAATGACATCCAAAACTTTGTTTGATCAAGCGCTTTTTCAAACCATATGTTGCAAAATGTGAGATCACACTGATTTTGCGTGGTTCCGGTGCTTTCTTCAATTCAAAGCTGCTTTCAAATACCAACCTCTACTGGACACTGTACTTACAAATATAGATAAGATTATGTACATGTAGTTTCACCAGACCAGTAGCATAGCATGTAGAGTAGGGATCTGATAATCACACACAGGCATTTATTGCTTACCATAAGATGTCAACAATGTGCATTGTGAACTGATAATGAAGTAATCAACATTTGTTCTGCACAATTTGGTAAAAGCTCAGAAGCCTTCAGAAAGACACGATTTCCCATCACTAGTAATTCCTATTGGAATCCAGCCAGAGTTAGGCTATCCAACAGTTGGAATTTGTATTATCCCTCATCCTGCATTCATAAAGACTACCAGGGTTAGGAACAGTGCGAGGAGACTACCCAAGCCATTTAAAACTGTAAACACCATTTCAGTAACGGGTGCAAAAAAAAGAAGTAGTTTAGAAAAATAATATTTATCTTTGTGTAGCATAGGATTAATCAATCGATCACTCATGTACATGTAAAAACACAGATATTAAAAACAATTCCAAAACATCTACCTGCAGAGTTTCAGCAGTCAGTCCTGAGGTAGCTAACCTAAAACCTTGGGCAGCTTCTTTTACACCTCTTCAATTATATACAGCCTGTTGTCTAGAGTCTAGACCTGAGCACTGAGCTACGGCTGACTCCTGTCACGTTCCTCAGTATACAGCTACAACAGCTACAACTAATGAGTCTGTTCTGTCAGACATTAGGGATGGATCAAAATTTACAGAATGCTTACCTGGAGGAAAATGGGGGAGTGTAATGCTTTTTCAGTGGAGGAGAGTGTTCAGTACTTTTTCAAAATCTAGTCCAGGGGATCGTCATGTAATTTGCAAATGATGACATTTTAAATATTTCACAGTGTTTTAGAATTAGTTACTTATTAGGTAGGCTATATATCGGTGTGTGTCAGATGCTGCCCCTCATCTCTGATTCTCCGCTGGGTGCACAAAATCAAATGTGCCTATAGGCTATTTAGTGTGGTGTCAATCAAACAATGCTTAGCCTATAGGCTCCAGGCTACAAAGTGCATGCTCAGAGAAGCACAGAGCTAAGTTACAGTATATTTCTAAGATATCTGCTGTGATGGTGAAATAAAACTAGGCTGCATTACACACTGCAATGGATAGTCCAACTCTGAGCCCTGGTCTGCTCTGCTCTTGCTGATAAAAAAATTAAATAATGTTTTTGTGTGCTGCCTAACCAATGGCTGTGCTGTGTAGGCCTACAGTGGCAATTCAAGAAGAGTTCAAGAATGTTCTGTTCAGTTTGAGAAATAGAGCACGAAGATGAGAAGGCGGACCGGGGGTAAACTTTGATAGCTTGCTACTACTATAATTGGTTTGATTAAACACAATATGTTTCTTGACTATGATGTAATTATCAGAGTTACTGACCTCACAATAAGCCAGGTTCAAGTAACTTACATTGTGGTGCTGAAACTTGAAGCAAGCAGTTTAAATCGGAAATGGACAGCTCATGGTGCTGAAAGTAAGCAAACTTGAAGGGGGCATAATTCATTTAAACTGTCTTCATTTCAATTAGTCTTTAATAACAACAACAGTGCTTTGTGTTGGAGAATATTTCTTCCTATGAAATAATAAGTGACGATTTTAGCATGTAAACTTGGTGGGGCAAAAAAAGAAAAAGTGGGATGCAAAGCCACTACACAACACAACACTAAACAATACATTAATATAACTATAACGGTGACAAATGGTGCCCACAAACTGTTAGGGCCTACATAAAGCTGTCCCAACAACAGTCCCAACATCTTACCATTTCTACACCTGGCTATCAGAGGAGCCTTGTCTGGCAGGGAAACAATTCATTCAGCCTCGTTTATGCCTTTTTTTAAACATAGCTGATGTGGCTGACTTGCTTAAACAAATGTGTCTTCTAATGTCAATTGATATGTACTAACTATGGAATAAGGGGACGACAAGCGTATAAGAGGCAATCCGTAATTTCGATTAAGACATTATTGAGCGAGCTAGGACGGACATAGTCAATATAACTATTTGTTTAGCACTTATGAAATGTACAGCGACAGAATTCAGAACATGGGCCGTTCTTACAGTGTTCTCCCTGTACACAAAGTCAAAACCGTAGGCTAAATAAAGGGGGCTTATAAGCAGACAATTAAAGCTCTTACAAAATTTGATGATTACATTTCAGAACAGTAGGCGAAATTAAGAGGGGTAAGTAACAAAATGACAAAAGTCAAGTTTTCACAGTTCCGAGTTAACAGTTGTTTTGAGTGTCGGCACAAATCATGCTTCATTGACATTATGGCCAATGTTGAATGTTTATCATCTAAAACTTGGAAACAAGACACCTGAACCCAGATTTGGGACCACACAGCCACTCCACTGAATAGCAGGCTAGATATTGCTTTGCAATGCTTGCAGTTAGCCACTGTCACTGATTACTCCCAAACCACTTATTGGTGAATTTGTGATTTCCGACTTGTTGTCTAATGTTTATGTCCAATGGCCGGTGAGCACCGGTACATTTTATCTATAATTTATTTTAATTATTTATCTTCATATGACAAGGATTAAAAAGGATTTACCAGTAGATTGTCAACTTGATTCATGATGATGACTGCTAGCTAAAATTTGAAAGTATGGCGTTGACATGATCAGTCCAATCATAGCTACCGTAGATATAACGTGAATTGACGTCATTTTATCTGTGGTCAATGACCTTGAGCCTTCTTTGATGGGCACTTCTAATGTCACTCTATGGCTGCACCCAAGGGGCTTGAATTTTCGAGGTCTCCCTTAGACTTGGCGGTGACGTACTGTCCCCACCAGTGACAGAACACTGAGCTAATCATGGCGCAACTAGAAAACATTACCAACACCTATGCTTCGTATTTTCCATTGGCTGCCCCACCACCACAGAAATTACTGAGCTAGGCTGAAACACCTTCATTTTGGAGCTGCCTTACTCAAGAAAGCAAAAAAGAAACCGTGTTAGTATTTGGCTTTATTAAGTCAAATATTATTATTTATTTGTTTACATTGTTTGCAAACTGATATGTGACACATATTGATGCCAATATAATATGCCGTTTTTTATTTGATTTTTTAGCAAAAAATGTATGGCTCAAAACAGAGCCCCACCTGCCCTGAATGATGGGTCACCACTGCCTGTTTGACAGATTTGTCTGTAAATTCCTCCACCCACCATGCACTCTTTCAATAGCTTACCTCCCTGTCAGTGAAGGGCTGTTGAGTCAAGAATCGAATTGAGGGGGTATGAGAGGGTATGACATAGGCCTACCTTTTATTAAGGAACACGGCAAAAAGCACAGACCGAACCCTTGTTAGCTTAAGATTTCCGATTATAAAGGCATCCGATTATAAAAATGAATCTATTACAGAGCTTTGGTCCGTGATGCATTATACTAGAAACAAGCTGTAAAATACGTGGGAAAGACATGACTCTGATGCATATGGGGATGTCATTGCTTCGTTTCTTTGACATTCAGAAGCTGATCTAAACTTCTATAGCCGATGAGACAAAAAGTGACTTTGCATGGGAAGTGTAATCTAATTATGTCATTATCAATTGATTAAGCTGTTAACTTTCTATACAATAGATGATGTTTAAACTCAGACAGCACTAAGGGAAACATCGGTACAACTACTCTGTCTGGGGAGGAAAGGTAGGCCTAACTTTTGAAAGTACCATTCTCAGATTCCTAATGGCTCTCAGATGTAATTATCTGTAAACAGGGACAGTTTCATTGCAAACAAGACACACTGATTTGGCATTGGAGAAATATGATAAGATAAACAAACATATAGGCCTATCTCTCTGTCCATTCTTTGCCTGTAAGTTAATTTAATTAATGTATGTGGTATTAAAAAATATTCTGCTAATATGTAAAATTATATAGAAGTGCATGAAATCTTTATAAAAAGGCTGTTTTCTTGGACCTGCAAATAAAATGATAGATTCATGCAATGCTTTTTTATTATGAAGTAAATATTTGAACCCCTACTCTTATCCACTGTGGTCTGCAAACCCACAACCTTCTGGCCTGCAGTCCTGTGTGCTATCAAAAATCCTGCGTTGCCATGTAAATGTTTACAGGACAAAGAGCAGTTTCTAAAACTGCATATCTAAGGCTCTGGTCTGTCCATTAAGTGAAGGTAAATGGTAGACATGTTCTCTGCTATCCTCTTTGTTTTAATTGTTATTTTTGGTATAGTTTTTCTTTTTTCAAGTATTCAAGAAGAGTTTAGGTAAAATATATTTTGCTGACAGGATACATTTTAATTTCAGAGAGGTCTGATTTTATCCATGTAACCCTTATTATCAATAACGTTCACTCCCTTACACTCCAAACATACTAAAACCAGTAGTATTCATGTTAGTATATGTACTGTAACTATAGCCTAGGGTCTTACAGAATGACATGTACAGCTGAGAACACAACTATATTGCGTGGTGCCAGTGGCAGTAAGTAGAATTAGTGGTAGTAATACTTAATCCCGCTCCTCCTTCTAAGCAGCTGGAGCAGAAGCAGCATTACACTGTACAATCATCCTCAGGCCTCTTATGCTCCGTGCATTCTCTCTATCCCTCTTCTCTCCTGCTAGAGATCACTAATGATTTCCTGCCAGCTCCTGATTCGTTCATGTGGTCGAGAGGAGATTAGGGGGCTTGCTCCACATTATCACCTGGATTCTCCCAGGAAAGTAGGAGAAGAGGGGGAGCGGAAGAGATTGGGATGAGAGGGATGGAGGGAGATATGATTGAGGGAGGAGGGGACAGTGAAAATGGCTAGTAGGATGCTGGCCCTTTAAGAGTATGTTTAATATGGCAATAATAATTGGTCATTGTTCAGGAAAACATTAGCAGGGGCATGAGACTGACACTTTTCACTTCCTAAAAGTGAAGTAGAGGGACAGGAGGAAAATACATTCCACTGGCACTGTAGCAAAGCTTGGTACTTTTAACCAAAGCCTACACTTTTAGAGTTAAGGGTAACTCAAGGAACCCTTGAGCTTGCTAGTAAATGCTGCAAAATGTGCACATTTTGGTTGTTTGGAGGGGATCTTGGAGGAACCGTTAAAGGCCCTGTGAGGTCAAAAAAACTGATTTACCTGTGTTTTATATATACACTGAGGATACAAAACATTAGGAACCCCTGCTCTTTCCATGACATATCAATCAATCAATCAAATGTATTTATAAAGCCCTTTTTACATCAGCCGATGACACAAAGTGCTATACAGAAACCCAGTCTAAAACCCAAAACAGCAAGCAATGCAGATGTAGAAGCACGGTGGCTAGGAAACACTCCCTAGAAAGGCAGGAACCTATGAAGGAACCTAGAGAGGAACCAGGCTCTGAGGGGTGGCCAGTCCTCTTCTGGCTGTGCCGGGTGGAGGTTATAACAGAACTAGAGAGGAACCAGGCTCTGAGGGGTGACCAGTCCTCTTCTGGCTGTGCCAGGTGGAGGTTATAACAGAACTAGAGAGGAACCAGGCTCTGAGGGGTGGCCAGTCCTCTTCTGACTGTGCCAGGTGGAGATTAAACAGAACTAGAGAGGAACCAGGCTCTGAGGGGTGGCCAGTCCTCTTCTGGCTGTGCCGGGTGGAGATTATAACAGAACTAGAGAGGAACCAGGCTCTGAGGGGTGGCCAGTCCTCTTCTGGCTGTGCCGGGTGGAGATTATAACAGAACTAGAGAGGAACCAGGCTCTGAGGGGTGGCCAGTCCTCTTCTGGCTGTGCCGGGTGGAGGTTATAACAGAACTAGAGAGGAACCAGGCTCTGAGGGGTGGCCAGTTCTCTTCTGGCTGTGCCGGGTGGAGATTATAACAGAACTAGAGAGGAACCAGGCTCTGAGGGGTGGCCAGTCCTCTTCTGGCTGTGCCAGGTGGAGGTTATAACAGAACTAGAGAGGAACCAGGCTCTGAGGGGTGGCCAGTCCTCTTCTGGCTGTGCCAGGTGGAGGTTATAACAGAACTAGAGAGGAACCAGGCTCTGAGGGGTGGCCAGTCCTCTTCTGGCTGTGCCGGGTGGAGGTTATAACAGAACTAGAGAGGAACCAGGCTCTGAGGGGTGGCCTCTTCTGGCTGTGCCAGGTGGAGGTTATAACAGAACTAGAGAGGAACCAGGCTCTGAGGGGTGGCCAGTCCTCTTCTGGCTGTGCCGGGTGGAGGTTATAACAGAACTAGAGAGGAACCAGGCTCTGAGGGGTGGCCAGTCCTCTTCTGGCTGTGCCGGGAGGAGGTTATAACAGAACTAGAGAGGAACCAGGCTCTGAGGGGTGGCCAGTCCTCTTCTGGCTGTGCAGGGTGGAGGTTATAACAGAACTAGAGAGGAACCAGGCTCTGAGGGGTGGCCAGTCCTCTTCTGGCTGTGCCGGGTGGAGATTATAACAGAACTAGAGAGGAACCAGGCTCTGAGGGGTGGCCAGTCCTCTTCTGGCTGTGCCAGGTGGAGGTTATAACAGAACTAGAGAGGAACCAGGCTCTGAGGGGTGGCCAGTCCTTTTCTGGCTCTGCCGGGTGGAGGTTATAACAGAACTAGAGAGGAACCAGGCTCTGAGGGGTGGCCTCTTCTGGCTGTGCCAGGTGGAGGTTATAACAGAACTAGAGAGGAACCAGGCTCTGAGGGGTGGCCAGTCCTCTTCTGGCTGTGCCGGGTGGAGGTTATAACAGAACTAGAGAGGAACCAGGCTCTGAGGGGTGGCCAGTCATCTTCTGGCTGTGCCGGGTGGAGGTTATAACAGAACTAGAGAGGAACCAGGCTCTGAGGGGTGGCCAGTCCTCTTCTGGCTGTGCAGGGTGGAGGTTATAACAGAACTAGAGAGGAACCAGGCTCTGAGGGGTGGCCAGTCCTCTTCTGGCTGTGCCGGGTGGAGATTATAACAGAACTAGAGAGGAACCAGGCTCTGAGGGGTGGCCAGTCCTCTTCTGGCTGTGCCAGGTGGAGGTTATAACAGAACTAGAGAGGAACCAGGCTCTGAGGGGTGGCCAGTCCTCTTCTGGCTGTGCCGGGTGGAGATTATAACAGAACTAGAGAGGAACCAGGCTCTGAGCGGTGGCCAGTCCTCTTCTGGCTGTGCCGGGTGGAGATTATAACAGAACTAGAGAGGAACCAGGCTCTGAGGGGTGGCCTCTTCTGGCTGTGACAGGTGGAGGTTATAACAGAACTAGAGAGGAACCAGGCTCTGAGGGGTGGCCAGTCCTCTTCTGGCTGTGCCAAGTGGAGGTTATAACAGAACTAGAGAGGAACAGGCTCTGAGGGGTGGCCAGTCCTCTTCTGGCTGTGCCAGGTGGAGGTTATAACAGAACTAGAGAGGAACCAGGCTCTGAGGGGTGGCCAGTCCTCTTCTGGCTGTGCCGGGTGGAGGTTATAACAGAACTAGAGAGGAACCAGGCTCTGAGGGGTGGCCAGTCCTCTTCTGGCTGTGCCAGGTGGAGGTTACAACAGAACTAGAGAGGAACAGGCTCTGAGGGGTGGCCAGTCCTCTTCTGGCTGTGCCAGGTGGAGGTTATAACAGAACTAGAGAGGAACCAGGCTCTGAGGGGTGGCCTCTTCTGGCTGTGACGGGTGGAGATTATAACAGAACTAGAGAGGAACCAGGCTATGAGGGGTGGCCAGTCCTCTTCTGGCTGTGCCGGGTGGAGGTTATAACAGAACTAGAGAGGAACCAGGCTCTGAGGGGTGGCCAGTCCTCTTCTGGCTGTGCCGGGTGAAATCTATGATCTTGTCAAGAGGTGCGTAACTGGTGGCATGGAAGTCAAACGCAGGAGAGCCGAACTTGGTACATTTCCGGAGCCGTTTAACGTACATAACTACCAGCATACAAAAATAACAAAACACATGGGCACAAAAACCCGAATCGCACCAGTCACATAAAGCACACATACACTTACAATTAACAATTCCCGACAAGGACATGGGGGAAACGGAGGGAACATATACAACATGTAATTAGGGAATTGAAACCAGGTGAGTGCCACAACCAGACAAAACAAATGGAACATGAAAAATAGATTGATGATGGCAAGAAGACCGGTGACATCGACCGACGAACACCGACCGAACAAGGAGAGGAACCGACTTCGGTAGAAGTTGTGACAGATCTCTTATTGATGTCACTTGTTAAATCCACTTCAATCAGTGTAGATGAGGTGGAGGAGACAGGTTAAAGAAGGATGTTTAAGCCTTGAGACAACTGAGACATGGATTGTGTTTTTGTGCCATTCTGAGGGTGAATGGGAAAGACAAAATATTTAAGGGCCTTTGAACTGGGTATGATAGTAGGTGCCAGGGGGGGCAACTCTACAAATTTAACATGATGATTGACATTATTCTAACAGGTGCTAAAAATAACTATCTGAAAGCCACGCCTCCAATAAGCCACCCCTTTACACAGGGGTTCCTCAAAGACCCCTTTCAGAGGTGTTCCTCAAGGAACCTTTTTGAACTGGAAAGGTAATCCCTGTGTGGCAATTTTTACAACCCCAAAAGGTTATTCCAGGCTCCTTTACTTCTAAGAGTGTAAGATGGCTACATCCATCACATTTTGTTAGTATGGTGGTACTGTTAAACAAGAAATATCAAAAAATTAGTCAAGAATTAAACAAATTAAATATTATACCACAATAGAGGCATGCATAATTCACCTTTACTTGACCAGAGGTGAGGGGTCCAATACTGTCCAAAATAGTGAGGCTCTGTTTTAAAATGCATTCCTAGAATTTCTAGGAATTAATTTTATTCATATTCCTGACAGATTCATTCCATCTTTATGGCATCAGTGAAACAGTTCAGTGTCCCACCTGGTCTCAGTGTCATGGTCTTGTTACTCATCTACAGAGTACTGTTCCGGGTCCATATTTTCCCCTCCTCAGGGCAGATGTAAATTTAATGACGCTGGCAAAGTGTATGTGATCAGGTTACTGTATTGATTACATAGTGACCCTGCTCCGCTCTGCTCTGTCAGAAACTCAGAGACACAGAGACTCAGAGAGACCAACCAGGAGCAGCACTAGTAGCAGGCATCAGCTCCATGCAAGTTACAGCACCACACCGCTCTATTCCAGGGAAAGACATGCCGGGCAAAAACTGCTTTGCCTTTCTGAAAGGCAAACATCAGAGGTAAGATACGATAACCTAAGTGTTTTGGTCGTCGACACAATTGTGGTTAGCAACAACAACAAATATGTTACACGACACAGAACCTGTACACGGCAGGTGACTATTCAACTATTGATTGGGAATGGGTCATTCAGAACTGAATCACCAAGAATAAAGTGTATGTTTTAAACAACTTTATCTCACAAGCTCACATAGCTGCACTGCTGTCAAATAATGTTTTGCTGGTTTGAAGTTGCAGTCTGACTTTCTGTTGATGTGCTGTTGAGTCGATGATGATAGCCAGCTTAATCCTCAGACAGACTTTAATTAAAATGGGAGAGTGAAAAGGAGGGGAAGAGAGATACAGGCAGTGAGTGAGAGAGAATGTGAGAGAGAGAGAAACGTCTTTGTGCTTCATGCTTGAGTGAGCAGTGAAACATTGCTAGTGTAGGCTGGGTTGTGGATCACAGAGGCTGTTTGCCAGAGATGTGCCCCCATGTCCATAACATACTGGGATGACTCTAAAATGGCAGCCAGGTTGATGTAATGACTAGGCCTCAAAGGAAACTCTCTCCTCTCTGTGTCACAGTTATGTGATATGCACTGTAGCTAAAAACTGTAGAATGCAGGAAACTTTAAACGTTTTGTGCATTTGATATTTTTAAAAGAATTCTGACTATTGTAATTTCCACTTTGAAATTTCTAACCTGATTTTCCCTTATGAAAAATGTATCAACCCCAATAAAAATGTCCATTAATTACAATCTACATAAAAAATCATATTTCCTGTTGCTGCAGATGTATTTTCCTGTTGTAGCGACCTGGTTCGAACATCTATATGGAATGGCAAGGCCTACTGCTCATAATTATGTGATTTTGTCAGAAAATGTGTCTGGTAATAGACCAATTTTACTCGGACCTATATCATAAATGCAAATTTCACAGATGAGATATCATTCATATTCCAAACATGAAGACTACTGCTATAATTCCCCATTGCAACCAGCCTTGTGTAAGATAGCAGAACAACAGTCAAACTGACAGTACAGTGACTAATGTCTATTAGTTGTGTACAGTAACAGATGAGGGTGACATTTTGACCCCAGGCCTGTAAGAGGGTGTTATTTAATAATGCTGAAGAACGGAAGTAATTTCAGCCCGAGTGAGCAGGGCAAAGCTTCATCCCCAGATGATTTTGTGTGTGTGTGTGTGTGTGTGTGTGTGTGTGTGTGTGTGTGTAAGAAATATCTGGCCCTTTCCATAGAAAGAGAGAGAGAGAGTCGAGCTTCCTGCTGATCTCACATGACACAACATTTCTTCATGCCCACTCACCACTTGCTCTCCGTCCCTCCCACACACACACACACACACACACACACACACACACACACACACACACACACACACACATACATACACTCCACTCACAATGATGGACTGTGTTTGTGTGTGTGTGTGTGAGTGAGAGTGTGTGTTTGAAATCCTTGCTAAATCCTGTCCCCTGCTGATAGAGTCAGTGGTGCTTTATTATCATCCTCATAGCAGATGAGTGGTCTATAAAGGCTGGGAGCTGGTTTGCCCCTTGGTGCCACATCTCTTTCTTCACAGCTCGCTGGTCAGGGTGCCATATACTGCTCTAAGCTTCAGTACAGCTGAGATAGTCAGGTGCCAGATATTGCTCCTAGCTTCAGAATAGCTAGTGTTTTGTGTAGGTCTTCCCATCACTACCATGGAAAATGTTTCACTAGACTCACCATTTGAGGTATTTGTATGTATTATGGATCCCCATTACTCTTCCTGGGGTCCAACTAAATTAAGGCAGTTATATCAAATTTTAAAAAACATTTAATTTCACAACACATTAAGTGCGTGCCCTCAGGCCAATACTTCTACTACACACATCTACAACACAAAATCCATGTGTACGTGTGTATATAGTGCATATGTTATCATGTGTGTGTGTATGCATGTGTCTGTATATGTGTCTCTTCACAGTCCCATCAGTTCCATAAGGTACATTTTTATTTTTGCAGCCCTTTTGATTTCAGAAGCTGCTTGATGAGTGTAATAAACAAGCAAAAAGAAGACTGATGTCCTAGACTCAGCATTACTTGAGTATTTCCTCTGAGTAACCCCACCTGAGCAGAGAGAGAGAGAGAGATAGTGGAGAAGGCCTTCTGTCACCCACAGCCCATCATAGTGACACTGGGCCAGAGAGGATAGCCCAGCAAGTCTCCTCTCATTACATCTGCACTCTGAAAAAAAAACGAATCTGGGACAGGTGCCAGTGTGCCAGCATGCCTAGGTCTGTAGAGGAGAGGAGGGAGAGTCTAGACTGGAGGAGTTCTAGTGTATGTAGTGCTGGGGCCCTGTGGTTGTTGTCTCTTCTTACCACTGAACACTATAATGTTTCTTCTCCTCCTATTACAGTATGTATTTCTCTGGACTAACCACATTTGCTGACGCTGAAGAGCCGTGTCTCTCACCTAAGACCCAGGAGGGATTGTCTATTTTAAAAATGCAATAGATACCAAAAAATTGGTCACAGAAATAGAGGTACTGTAGATTCTAGATGAGCTGTATTGTGGGCCTGTGGGTGTTCTACTTCACTAGTACTTGATGCCTGTGTGAATGTGATGATGGGCCCAGAGATGGCCCATATTATGCTCACTGTGTAAGCAAGCCATATTAGGGGTGCTGAGGGTGTTGCAGCACCCCCTGATACATTTATATTATTTCAAAAACAATATTAATAATAAAATACAAATATTACTCTTGTGTGAACTAGGACTTTATTACTCCTGTATAAGTAGGAAGAAAAGTTGCTAAAGACAGACAGACTGTTAAAATGCGTACTTAACGCCCCACACTTAAAACATGTTGTTGCATGCTCTGCAGCATTTGTTGCGGCTGAAGTCTAGTCAATTAGGCCTACATGTCGTGATTTTTCAAACGCCATTTGAGAATAATCATTCGGGGACTCGTGTCCAATCGGGTTTCGATGTGACAACACAATCCAGGCATTCTGTAACTTAGGACAGTAAAGTTGTTGTCGATATTTTTCCTGGCAGGCTGGATGCTTGTCTTACTCATGACTTCCGTGTTCTCTCCGGGTTGCCTGCTGGGTGTGCTTGCGCGTGGTTAATAGTTTAGGAATGAGCCTATCCATTGTCACTACCGCGATGGGTGAGTTTACTTTTTAGAGAATATGTCATTCTTATTATACGGTTTGTCACGTTTTCTTTAACTGATAAGTAGGCCTACCTGTTGTAATTTGTCAGGCAAACATTCATGTATTGTGTCGTTTTGTGCCAACAACATGGTAAATAAAGTAAGAGAAAAGTGGGGATAACGTTAGCTTAAGCCACCATATATGGGGACAGTATATTTCACTAGCACGGGCTTCCTGAGACGGAGGCTATTGAAATCAGTTGGAGAACAGACTCCTGCATGGAAGATTAATTTAAAGTTTAAGCCAAAAATGTTTTTGCTACAAGTGAAGTGAGAAGCGACACTAATCCAAAGTATATTTTTTGTAAAATATATCATTTATATTTTTTTCTTCTTTGGTCTTGAGCACATGGATGCAGTAGTCAATGATTATTATTTGCACATGTATTCAATCAACCCTGCACCTATTGGAAATAACCCACTGGGCACAAACATAATTTCAGAATCATAAACACAACCTACTCGGTCTAGGTTTTAATGTCTGATATAAGAGCCCAAGCATGATATAATATAATTATCTGCCTGACCAAAAGGCCAACCAAATGAGCGAGATAATAATATGATCATTTAATTGTTCTTTTCTTTTCTTCATTAGGATCCCCATTAGCCGACGCCAAAGGCGACACCTAGTGTCACGTTCTGACCTCTATTTCCTTTGTTTTTGTATTTATTTAGTATGGTCAGGGCGTGAGTTGGGTGGGCAGTCTATGTTTGTTTTTCTATGTTTTGGTCTAGTTCTATGTTCGGCCTGATATGGTTCTCAATCAGAGGCAGGTGTTCGTCATTGTCTCTGATTGGGAACCATATTTAGGTAGCCTGGGTTTCACTGTGTGTTTGTGGGTGATTGTTCCTGTTTTTGTGTTTGCACCAGACAGGGCTGTTTTGAGTTCTCACGTTTCTTGTTTTTTTTCGTTAGTTTGTTCATGTATAGTGTCGTCAATAAATACAATGAACAACCACCACGCTGCGCTTTGGTCCGCCTCTACTTCACAAGAAGAGAATCGTTACAGAATCACCCACCACAACAGGACCAAGCGGTGTGGTAATGGGCAAAGGAGAAAGCAGCAGCAGGAGCAGCGCGAGGAGGTATGGACATGGGAGGACGAATTAGACGGTAAAGGACCTTGGGCTCAGCCAGGAGAATATCGCCGCCCCAAGGAAGAACGGGAGGCGGCGAAAGCGGAGAGGCGCTGGTACGAGGAGGCAGCGTGGCGTCGTGGATGGAAGCCCGGGAGTCAGCCCCAAAAATTTCTTGGGGGGGGGCTAACAGGGAGTATGGCTACGCCAGGTAGGAGACCTGAGCCAACTTCCTGTGGTTACCGGGGGGCTAGAGAGACCGGGCAGGCACCGTGTTATGCTGTGGAGCGCACGGTGTCCCCAGTGCGGGTGCACAGCCCGGTGCGGTACATTCCAGCTCCGCGTATCGGCCGGGCTAGAGTGGGCATCGAGCCAAGTGCCATGAAGCCGGCTCTACGCATCTGGTCTCCAGTGCGTCTCCTTGGGCCGGCTTACATGGCACCAGCCTTGCGCACGGTGTCCCCGGTTCGCCTGCATAGCCCAGTGCGGGCTATTCCACCTCGCCGCACTGGCAGGGCGACCGGGACCATTCAACCGGGTAAGGTTGGGCAGGCTCGGTGCTCAAGAGCTCCAGTGCGCCTGCACGGCCCGGTCTATCCGTCACCACCTCCACACCCCAGCCCTCCGGTGGCAGCTCCCCGTACCAGGCTGTCTCTCCGGCCCATCCGTCCAGAGCCTTCCTCCTCTCCAGCTCTGCCGGAGCCTCCCGCCTGTCCGGCGCCTCTGCCGGAGCCTCCCGCCTGTCCGGCGCCTCTGCCGGAGCCTCCCGCCTGTCCGGCGCCTCTGCCGGAGCCTCCCGCCTATCCGGCGCCTCTGCCGGAGCCTCCCGCCTGTCCGGCGCCTCTGCCGGAGCCTCCCGCCTGTCCGGCGCCTCTGCCGGAGCCTCCCGCCTGTCCGGCGCCTCTGCCGGAGCCTCCCGCCTGTCCGGCGCCTCTGCCGGAGCCTCCCGCCTGTCCGGCGCCTCTGCCGGAGCTTCCCGTCTGCCCGGCGCCTCTGCCGGAGCTTCGCGTCTGCCCGGCGCCATCGGAGCTTCCCGTCTGCCCAGCGCCGCCAGCGCCGCCCGTCTGCCCAGCGCCGCCAGCGCCGCCCGTCTGCCCAGCGCCGCCAGTGCCGCCCGTCTGCCCAGCGCCGCCAGTGCCGCCCGTCTGCCCAGCGCCGCCAGTGCCGCCCGTCTGCCCAGCGCCGCCAGTGCCGCCCGTCTGCCAGGAGCCGCCAATGCCGCCCGTCTGCCAGGGGCCGCCAGTGCCGCCAGTCAGCCAGGGGCCGCCAGTGCCGCCAGTCAGCCAGGGGCCGCCAGTGCCGCCAGTCAGCCAGGGGCCGCCAGTGCCGCCAGTCAGCCAGGGGCCGCCAGTGCCGCCAGTCAGCCAGGGGCCGCCAGTGCCGCCAGTCAACCAGGGGCCACCAGTGCCGCCAGTCAGCCCAGCGCCAGCGCCGCCAGTCAACCAGGGGCCGCCAGTGCCGCCAGTCAGCCAGGGGCCGCCAGTCAGCCAGGGGCCGCCAGTGCCGCCAGTCAGCCAGGGTCCGCTAGAGCCCCTCCGCCCGGAGCAGCTGTCCCTCCGCCCGGAGCAGCTGTCCCTCCGCCCCGAGCAGCTGTCCCTCCGTCCCGAGCAGCTGTCCCTCCGTCCCGAGCAGCTGTCCCTCTGTCCCGAGCAGCTGTCCCTCTGTCCCGAGCAGCTGTCCCTCTGTCCCGAGCAGCTGTCCCTCTGTCCCGAGCAGCTGTCCCTCTGTCCCGAGCAGCTGTCCCTCTGTCCCGAGCAGCTGTCCCTCTGTCCCGAGAAGCTGCCCCTCTGTCCCAAGCAGCCCCTCTGTCCAGTGGGGTCATTGAGAGGGGTGGGCATGGTGAGTAAGCCACGGAGGCGGACAATAAGGCGGACTGAGACAATGGCGAAGTGGGGTCCGCGTCCCGCGCCAGAGCCGCCACCGCGGACAGACGCCCACCCAGACCCTCCCCTATAGGTCAAGGTTTTGCGGCCGGAGTCCGCACCTTTGGGGGGGGGGTACTGTCACGTTCTGACCTCTATTTCCTTTGTTTTTGTATTTATTTAGTATGGTCAGGGCGTGAGTTGGGTGGGCAGTCTATGTTTGTTTTTCTATGTTTTGGTCTAGTTCTATGTTCGGCCTGATATGGTTCTCAATCAGAGGCAGGTGTTCGTCATTGTCTCTGATTGGGAACCATATTTAGGTAGCCTGGGTTTCACTGTGTGTTTGTGGGTGATTGTTCCTGTTTTTGTGTTTGCACCAGACAGGGCTGTTTTGAGTTCTCACGTTTCTTGTTTTTTTTCGTTAGTTTGTTCATGTATAGTGTCGTCAATAAATACAATGAACAACCACCACGCTGCGCTTTGGTCCGCCTCTACTTCACAAGAAGAGAATCGTTACACCTAGTCATACTGGGGTCTCAAAAAGACATTACAGACAAAATTGTTTACAATTTACATACATTTAAAACATGGACATTATTGATGAGAAATGCAAACATATGGCGCATGCATGCGATATATGTATTTTTTTATCGTTTAATGTGTGGCTGCCGGGGATAAGTCGCCGTGTGCCTTTAATTGAAATGTTCCTGCATGATGTATTGTGATTAACTGGCTGTCAGATGGCAGCGCATGCGTATGCAGAGAGGCGGAATCAGTGGATGCTGTAGACTTGCGTTGCTCTGTGCCCGCCATCCCTCCGCAGCCAGGCAGACCGCAGAAACTGACAAGAGTAGCCGACTGACGGAGGGCTGAGCCAAGATGGGACGAGACATCTGGTACGACAGAGCCAGCACAACAACAGGTAGCATTTGCGTCTTGTTTTTCAGTGAACCGTGTGATGTACATACATCTGTTTGATAAAGTGCCCGCGAAGGGTGAGGAATACTGGACTGAATTATCCTCGGGAATGCCTCTGGCAGGGGGTTTCTTTATGGTGTCCACAGGGATGATGGCGGTTCCGTTTTTTTTATGTTTTTTTTTATTTTTTTACAATAGCTAGACTACGAGATGGGGGCGAATGCAGGTGTAGGCTAAGGGTGCACATTGCTTCGTCCCGCAACGAGACATTGTTTACAGATGTCTCGTTGCGGAAGCTTCCGTAGCCTGGCGTCATTTGGCTCGCTGCGGAACAAGCAAGGGCGCACCGAGCGAAAAACGGCTGAGCGAGGGGGTTCCTCCAACTCAATGCCGGGAGGATCGAGGTTTCAGAGCTGTCATATTTAAGGTCTGGTAGCCTACTGGTAGCCTACTCCACTATGCGGATTGCATCGTGTATACTCAAGTAGAGTTGCAGCTAATACAGCCTGTCTGTTTGACTTACCGACTGATGCAAAATCACGACCAGGCGCGGAGGAGATAATAGGTTAGACCACCCGTGTATCTATTTAAACTCGCATTGGCGACTGCCATGTCATTACTATAATGTTTTAATCTGATATCTAGGAAATTATATAAATATGTATTTCCATATCAGAGTTTAGTTCTCATTCATCATTTGTTGTCACCTGTCCGAATGTGCCTGCGGTTTCTCCAGAGAGCACCAGATTGTGTGTGTATGTGTGTGTTTCCGCTTTAAACCAGACTTTGGATTTAATTTCCTCTACGGTAATACTGGCTGTTGGGTGAAAGCATTCATTCGCCATTTAATGGGGCTACAGAGGTCACACGTTTTATAGTGGCAACAAGCCTATGGGGAACGTGATATATTCCTGTGTAAATATGAATGTGGTTATAACCTCAGTACTTGAATTTGGTATGCAGTCTCCGCCTCCCATGACTGTGTAGGACCGTGGTCTGTATTGTATTTCTGGTTGAAAGGGATCTCTCTGGCTTGATTATGTATGAAACCGTGATGGCTCTATGCTGCTGTCCATGGTGCCGAAAGCCCAACAACAGCCCATGCTGAGTAAATCAAACCGAGACGCAATCATTAAAGCCTCAGCTGAAAGCACGCGACAATTTAATTTGCACATGATCATCGTTTTCAGCTGAGATATCGGTCGACAGTAACTTGGTTTTAATTTACATCCGTGTGCCACAGAATGTATATTCATATCCATTATGTAATTATTTAAAATATCAGTTCATAAGACACCACATGCTGTGATAACATGTTTGCAAAGAAAAGCATAGGTACACTGTCGAGATTCTTGACAAGGGTCATATTACATTATGCTTTTGTTTTACACCTTTCATTCCCTACATTTGTTTATTGTATTTTAGTTAGTATGTTGCCAATTTTAATATCCAAATGTAAGATGTAGGGTACTCACTATTCAGCATGTTGATGCAGCATGTGAGAAGAGAAAGGTGTATCAGGGTGCAGAGCGGTAATAACAAACAGAACTCAGAGACATTAATGGCATTATGTGACCTGTGTCCTCATTACTTTCCAATATATCCTGAGATGTTGCTATTTGTTTACCATCCTCAGCCTGCCTGGGGCAGCATGTTTAATCAGAATATTGTTAATGCTCTCTCTTTCCCTCACCCCACCTCCCTTCCACACTTTCTCTCTCCCTTACCCCTTCTCTCTCAATTCAATTCAGTATACTTTATTGACATGGAAAGTCAACACTTACATTGTAAATGTATACATATAGCGATGGTGAAAGACAGGAATATGCTAGACTGTTTGTAATTAAGCATTAATAATGATAGTGATTGTCGTATTAACAGGAATTACAACAAATAATAATAAAGAATAGGCAAATATAAGTAATCACACTATACTTCTCACTGGCTGTCCCACAGGTTGTGGCACGAGGCCACACATTTGGCTGCTAAAACACAGCATTTTGGTTTGCAGATCTGTCTCTATCACTTCCTGCGGGCAGCATGAGCACAGCCTGTCCTCTGGGGACAGCCAGGTTTGCCTGTGATGACTGGTCTCCATGGCCAGGCTGTGATCAGTGTTTTTCCTACATTTTCTATCATTCACAGTGGTCAGATAGTCTGCCACCTTGCACTGTTTGTTTAGAGCAAAATATATTTTTTTTGTGGTTTCTTTCCAATAGGTGATATATTTTATTTGTGCCCTGTGATAATTTGGTTGGCTTGGTAGTGGTTAGTGAATTGAGACTCAGGACCATCTCGCTGAGAGGACTTTTCTCCGTGGTCACCTCTTGGCAGTTGAGGGCTTTGTAATGGTAGGAGTGGTGGGTCAGTTTTTCTCTACTCTGAGAATGCTCTTACAGAATTACAGAATGTAGGATTTCAATTGGGTGTTTGTCCCATTTGTCAAATACTTGTTTTGTAAGCAGACCCCACATTTCGCTCCCATACAGTGCAATTGGTTCTATTATTGATTTGAATATTTTGAGCCATATCCTAATTGGTATGCCTAATTTTATAGATATTTTAATGGCCTAGAAAGCCCTCTTTGCTTTGTCTTTCAGTTCATTCATGGCCAGGTTGAAGTTCCCAATGGAGCTGATTTTTTGTCCCATATATGTCTTTGTGTGTGTGTGTGTGTGTTCTATCGGTGTGAATCTGTGTGTTTCTCTCTCTCACACACCGCTCCCCTCCCCCCCTCTCTCTGTCACCCTCTCTCTTGTCTCTGTAGGAAGTCTGGTGTAGAAGCTGAACCAGAAGAGAGCCCAGGCAGCAGTAGTAGCAGCGATAGCAGTGGTGGGGCGGTAGATGCCCTCCCCTCAGCCCCAGGCCCAGTTCCTCCCCAGGCCCCTGTAGGAGAGAAGAGAGAGGACAGCTCCTGCTTTGACAGCTCTGTAGACTCCAGCGAGGAAGAGGAGGACAAAGAGGAGGACCCTGCCATGTTCTCAAACTTTCTAAGCGGGGCCAACCCCCTCAGCTCTGTCTCCTCTGCTGTCAGAGGAGGTATTTTTGGGGACAATGGGGAGGTTGACAAACAGAAAGCAGGCCCTCAGCATCCTGGGTCAGTTCCTGGCCCTGGGAATGCCCCACAGCAGCAACAGGGAGGACTCCAGCTGCAGGGGAACGGTCAGGCTGGTCAACCAGCCAAACCTAGCGGGCAGCAAGCCCCCGCTAAGGGTGAACCACAACAGCAAGGACCTCCTAAGGGTGGTCCACAACAGCAAGGACCTCCTAAGGGTGGTCCACAACAGCAAGCCCCTCAACAACAAGGACCTACAAAAGGTGGACCACAACAACAAGCCCCCCAACAGCAAACCCCTGCTAGGGGTGGACCACAACAGCAAGCACCTGATAAAGGTGGATCACAACAACAAGGGTCACCTAAGGTTGGCGCTCAGCCACAAGTGTCCCCTAAGGGTGGACCACAACAGCAAGGACCTGCTAAAGATGGACCCCAACAGCAAGGGTCACCTAAAGTTGGAGTTCTGCCACAAAATCCTAAGGGACCCCAACAGCAAGGACCTGCTAAGGGTGGACCCCAACAGCAAGGGTCCCCTAAGGTTGGAGCTCAGCCACAAGGGTCCCCTAAGATTGGCACTCAGCAGCATGGTTCCCCTAGGACTACACCACAGCAGCAGGGTTCCCCTAGGACTACACCACAGCAGCAGGGTTCCCCTAGGACTACACCACAGCAGCAGGGTTCCCCTAGGACTACACCACAGCAGCAGGGTTCCCCTAGGACTACACCACAGCAGCAGGGTTCCCCTAAGACTACACCACAGCAGCAAGCCGCTGGTAAAGCTGGGCATCAGTCTAAAGCCGGACCTATGGCTGGAGCTAAACCCCTGTGCCCAGTGTGTAACACTACCGGACTCAACCTACACTCCAAGGAGCCACCCAACTATAACACCTGCACACAGTGTAAGACTGTCGTCTGCAGCTTCTGTGGCTTCAGTCCTCCTGACTCTGGCGTAAGTAGAGCTTAATTCCAGAATATACAGTATTTAATACTTTGTTATTAATTTATCATTATTAAACAGTAGGACAAATATTTATATTTTTGACCTAGGATCACCTTGTAGCATTTGTATGAATGACATTCTGTGTCAAATTTGTTTTGTCTTTTTTTGTAAAGTGGAGAATTGAGCATGCTTGAGTCTGGCAAGTGTGGTTTGATAAGTCAGTGTATTAACTCTAGTTACCACTTAGCAGGCTGCTTAAACAGAGTAGACTGATTTAGTGGCAGTTCATTCAGCATGAGGCATTGCCCACTGCAGTCATTCACAGAATATGAAGGTAGTGTTGTACGGTAAAGGCAGTAGCAGTAGATAAAGACACAGTGTTACTTTAATATTCACATCTTTTTTTTTAATGATAAGTCATAACCTTCATTATTTTGTATATAGTATGTACCTAGTATGGATTAAGGATTAAGGAAAAAAAACATAGATATATTGATTGCATTTAACAGTTTTTTCTTTGTTCATCTGTGAGAAAACCAAAAACCTTTATATTATGCGTAAAGCTGTGATTTCTATTGTAGGGTAAGGAGTGGCTGTGTCTGACCTGCCAGATGCAAAGAGCACTCGGAGGCTCGGACCCACCTGGAACCCCAAAGATGAAACCCCAGCCTTCACCCAACAAAGCCTCTATATCTCCTGCACCACAGAAGAAAGACACCTCTACACAAGGCTCCATCCAGAAAAACCCTATTACATCACCAACACAGCCACCCAAGGCAGAGACTGCTAAAGCAGCAGACCCTCAGACACCGGCTAGCCCAGTACCTGCCCAGAATGCACCACAGGAGAACCGGAGAACATCAGGGCCTCAGAAACCGCCAGAGCAGCCAGGCCAACCTGGGCATAAGCAGAGTAATGCCACCCCATGCACACAGGAGGAGCCTGGGAAGCCTCAGCAAGAGCTTCCAAAGGATGGAGCCTCTCCTGCCAACGTTGTGCCACAGCTACAGGCTCAGGCCCCCAAGCAAGAGTCAGGGGGCTTCTTTGGCTTTGGTGGTCCTAAGTCTCAGCCTGCTTCCTCAAAGGCTGAAGATTCAGTGTCTGGTAAGATGTTTGGCTTTGGCTCCTCCATCTTCAGCTCTGCATCCACTTTGATCAACTCAGCTGTTCAGGATGAGCCCCACACCACACCACCAGGTTCCCCGAAGGTGTCTGCAGCAGCTCAGGCCTCTCCCAAGATGCCTACTACAAAGGAGACCAAACCACCTGCTGCTCAGAAAGCAGAGGAGAAGAAAGCAGAGCAACCCCAACAGGCCAAGGTCCCCCCATCAGTACAGGTCAACATGGACAAACCCCCATCAGAGCCTCCAAAGGGAACAGCATCCTACCAACCATCTCCCAAAGCAGGCCAGTCCACCTGTCCACTCTGCAAGGTGGAACTCAACATGGGCTCCAAGGACCCTCCCAACTACAACACCTGTACCGAATGCAAGAACACTGTCTGCAACCTCTGTGGTTTCAACCCCATGACAAATGTTACTGAGGTAAAATGGCTATATCGTTTTAATTCCGCTGTGGCTGTATTTATTGATGAATATTTGAAAACTATTTTCACATCTACAGTCGTTCTATGCTCTGGTAATGCTTTATGTAGACCACTTGGTTGTGTCACTATAGGATTTACAAGATTCTAGAGGTCTTCATGGATCCACCTGTACCCGAATACCCAAGACCTGATCCAGGACCCGAGCGGGTCCGGATCCAGAATTCTAAATAATGTCACGGTTCTGGGTCAGATCTGATAGGATTGTCTCGGGTATGTGTAATTTTAACTGACTTGTCCGGAAAGACCCGTACAGATCCGAACGCAACTGCTACAGTTGAGATAATTGTATAATTTATGCTGCTGCTCTTGCTTTTCACAAGAGTGTCGCTTGTTGTTGGCCAATCATAAGTAATCAAAGCGGCAATAGGCTACAGTCACAGAGCCTCTGTATGTGGAAAAAGTTAGGAGATATCTAATCAATGGAAGATAGAATTAAAATGATGGAATTAAAAGTTAAAGGAGAAGGATAGGCTTCAACGACCAAAAGCCAACAGGTAGGCTGCTATTTAATTTTCTGAATGGATTTATTGTTGTTTGTGACTGTGTAGGACAAGGAAGTTCATGCAGCCTCAATTAACCTAGCTAGCTAGCTTAACTAGCTTCTCCCAGTTTAATGCAGTCAAGACAGGTACTACGTCATCATATTGGATGATAAATAACCTTGCTATGGCAGCTATTAGTCTACTAAAGCACGAGTCAGATTGGTTGGTTAGTGTCTCTCCCTCTCTCCCTCCTACCTGCACCCCATGTCACTCGCTCACATTCACAGTAGCCTACACACACAGCACGACCCATGTTAGAGCGCCATCTCTCTCTACCTCTTCTCCCACGTACTTTATCAGCTCCGGTTGATAAAGTAGCTTAAAAATGGACTTTTCTGCTGCTTCCCCCACTTGGATCGAACCGGGTCTGGATCCGACCAGGTCTATACGGAACGGGTCTAATTGTCCTCACGTCCATTTGGAACGGGTCTCTATATTTAAAAAAATATTTATGCATATCAGGTCCGGATGGGAAAGTCCCATGTCCATTTTGGAACGGGTCCATCTTTTTGGAACGGGTCCACTGTTCAAATTACTTCAAAATTGACTGCATCAATATAGTGCAATGTAATGCTATGTAATATAAATGAACTGCTATCACTTTACTACACGCAATTAAATCTTAACATTTGATGCTGACAACTTATTAAGTTACATTGCATTCAATGCATTGAGATAGAAACTGGGTTTCAGGAAGGATAATGTATACAGGCCCTACATCACACTAAATTCAGATTTCTACACAGTGGTCACTGTCACTCAGACTCACTCATCACTCATATGATGGTTATAAAGTAAAGTATTTTTAGGATATTATGATCTCTATGAGAGTTGTAATGGGCTTGCTTAACAGGGCAATCTGTGATTGCTACATCAATATTTGGAATTATAAATTCATGATATACAGTGCATTTGGAAAGTGTTCAGACCACTTTATATTTTCCAAATGTTGTTACGTTACAGCCTTATTTTAAAATGGTTTAAATTGTTTTATTTCCCTCATCAATCCACATACATTACCCTATAATGACAAAGCAAAATCAGGTTTTTAGAAATGTTTGCAAAAAATATAAAAATAAATATCACATTTACATAAGTATTCAGACCCTTTACTCAGTACTTTTTTATAGCAGCTTTGACAGCAATTACAGCCTTGAGTCTTCTTGTTTATGACGCTAAATGCTTGGCACATCTGTATTATGGGAGTTTCTCCCTTTCTTCTCTGCAGATCCTCTCAAGCTCTGTCAGGTTGGATGGGGAGTGTTGCTGCAAAGCTATTTTCAAGGCTCTCCAGAGATGTTTGTTCAGGTTCAAGTCCAGGCTCTGGCTGGACCACTCAAGGACATTCAAAACTTGTCCCGAAGCCACTTCTGCGTGGTCTTGGCTATATGCTTAGGGTCTTTGTCCTGTTGGAAGGTGAACCTTCACCCCAGTCTGAGGTCCTGAGTGCTCTGGAGCAGGTTTTCATCAAGGATCTCTCTATACTTTGCTCCATCTTTCCCTCGATCATCCCCACAACATGATGCTGCCTTTGGCAGGTCAATGAAGAGGGCAGCAAAATGTTGCCTTTTATACGTACAGTTAACCACAGAATTTATAACTAGGGATGCATAAAATATACTGTTATGACCTGGTCTAAAAACAGACTGATGTACATTTAGAATACATTTCAAAGATAAGAAACATATTGGCTGAGAATTAATTGAGGATTCTAATATTTTAGCTTGGCAATAAAGTTTAGAAATAAGGCGATAATTATTTCGGTCATAACGGTCACCACCTTTGTGAAGGGAGAGTACATTTGTGAAGGGAGAGTACATTTCCTCTTAACCCCTTAAACCACTTGAGTGTTGCTTTAGCAGTATGCTTAGGGTCATTGTCCTGCTGGAAGGTGAATGTCTGTCCCAGTCTCAAATCTCTGTAAGATTGAAACAGGTTTCACTCATTAATTTCCCTGTATTTAGCGCCATCCATCATTCCTTCAATTCGGACCAGTTTCCCAGTCCCTGACGATGAAAAACATCCCCACTGCATGATGCTGACACCACCATGCTTCACTGTGGGGATGGTGTTCTCGGGGTGATGCGAGATGTTGGGTTTGCACCAGACATAGCGTTTTCCTTGATGGCCAAAAATCTAAATTTTAGTCTCATCTGACCAGAGTACCTTCTTCCATATGTTTGGGGAATCTCCCACATGCCTTTTGGCAAACACCAAACATGTTTGCTTATTTTTTTCTTTAAGCAATGGCTTTTTTCTGGCCACTCTTCCGTAAAGCCCAGCTCTGTGGAGTGTACGGCTTAAAGTGGTCCTATGGACAGATACTCCAATCTCCGTTGTGGAGCTTTGCAGCTCCTTCAGGGTTATCTTTGGTTTCTTTGTTGCCTCTGATTAATACCCTCCTTGCCTGGTCTGTGAGTTTTGGTGGGTGGCCCTCTCTTGGCAGGTGCCATATTCTTGTTGTGGTGCCATATTCTTTCCATTTTTATAATGGATTTAATGGTGCTCTTTGGAATGTTCAAAGTTTCGTATATTTTTAACCCAACCCTGATCTGTACCTCTCCACAACTTTGTCCCTGACCTGTTTGAAGAGTTCCTTGGTATTCATGGTGCTGCTTGCTTGGTGGTGCCCCTTGCTTGGTGGTGCCCCTTGCTTGGTGGTGCCCCTTGCTTGGTGGTGTTGTAGACTCTGGGACTCTTTCAGAACAAGTGTATACAGTGCCTTGCGAAAGTATTCGGCCCCCTTGAACTTTGCGACCTTTTGCCACATGGTTCAAACATAAAGATAGAAAACTGTATTTTTTTGTGAAGAATCAACAACAAGTGGGACACAATCATGAAGTGGAACGACATTTATTGGATATTTCAAACTTCTTTAACAAATCAAAAACTGAAAAATTGGGCGTGCAAAATTATTCAGCCCCCTTAAGTTAATACTTTGTAGCGCCACCTTTTGCTGCGATTACAGCTGTAAGTCGCTTGGGGTATGTCTCTATCAGTTTTGCACATCGAGAGACTGAAATGTTTTCCCATTCCTCCTTGCAAAACAGCTCGAGCTCAGTGAGGTTGGATGGAGAGCATTTGTGAACAGCAGTTTTCAGTTCTTTCCACAGATTCTCGATTGGATTCAGGTCTGGACTTTGACTTGGCCATTCTAACACCTGGATATGTTTATTTTTGAACCATTCCATTGTAGATTTTGCTTTATGTTTTGGATCATTGTCTTGTTGGAAGACAAATCTCCGTCCCAGTCTCAGGTCTTTTGCAGACTCCATCAGGTTTTCTTCCAGAATGGTCCTGTATTTGGCTCCATCCATCTTCCCATCAATTTTAACCATCTTCCCTGTCCCTGCTGAAGAAAAGCAGGCCCAAACCATGATGCTGCCACCACCATGTTTGACAGTGGGGATGGTGTGTTCAGCTGTGTTGCTTTTACGCCAAACATAACATTTTGCATTGTTGCCAAAAAGTTCAATTTTGGTTTCATCTGACCAGAGCATCTTCTTCCACATGTTTGGTGTGTCTCCCAGGTGGCTTGTGGCAAACTTTAAACAACACTTTTTATGGATATCTTTAAGAAATGGCTTTCTTCTTGCCACTCTTCCATAAAGGCCAGATTTGTGCAATATACGACTGATTGTTGTCCTATGGACAGAGTCTCCCACCTCAGCTGTAGATCTCTGCAGTTCATCAGAGTGATCATGGGCCTCTTGGCTGCATCTCTGATCAGTCTTCTCCTTGTATGAGCTGAAAGTTTAGAGGGACGGCTAGGTCTTGGTAGATTTGCAGTGGTCTGATACTCCTTCCATTTCAATATTATCGCTTGCACAGTGATCCTTGGGAAATCTTTTTGTATCCAAATCCGGCTTTAAACTTCTTCACAACAGTATCTCGGACCTGCCTGGTGTGTTCCTTGTTCTTCATGATGCTCTCTGCGCTTTTAACGGACCTCTGAGACTATCACAGTGCAGGTGCATTTATACGGAGACTTGATTACACACAGGTGGATTGTATTTATCATCATTAGTCATTTAGGTCAACATTGGATCATTCAGAGATCCTCACTGAACTTCTGGAGAGAGTTTGCTGCACTGAAAGTAAAGGGGCTGAATAATTTTGCACGCCCAATTTTTCAGTTTTTGATTTGTTAAAAAAGTTTGAAATATCCAATAAATGTCGTTCCACTTCATGATTGTGTCCCACTTGTTGTTGATTCTTCACAAAAAAATACAGTTTTATATCTTTATGTTTGAAGCCTGAAATGTGGCAAAAGGTCGCAAAGTTCAAGGGGGCCGAATACTTTCGCAAGGCACTGTATATATACTGAGACCATGTGACACTTAGATTGCAAACAGGTGGACTTTATTTAACTAATTATGTAACTTCTGAAGGTAATTGATTGCACCAGATCTTATTTAGGGGCTTCATAGCAAAGGTGGTGAATACATATGCACTTTTTTAAATTTCACTTCACCAATTTGGACTATTTTGTGTATGTCCATTACATGAAATCCAAATAAAAATACATTTACACTTCAGGTTGTAATGCAACAAAATAGGAAAAAGCCAAGGGGGATGAATACTTTTGCAAGGCACTGTAGCACACCACATATAGTAAATTGTTGAAATGAAAACAAAGATTCACTAGAAGTTGACAGGTTTACTGTTGATTCAGCTGGAGACTGGCAGAGGGAAGAGAAGTTGATTGACTGACCAGGGTCAATTAAACCACAGTTTCTCTCAAATAAAACGCCTGCCGAGATAAAATGAGGATTAAATGCATCACTTATTCCTTCCTTCTCAGTTATGATGCCAGATTCAGAAAGAACTTGCTTAGGCAGGGAAGAAGAGGAATTTGTACTCTTCAGTTAACATACTGTTATTCAACATTTAGAAGGATCACCAGCAGAGTCAGCTATGGAGCTTAAAAAATAGCTTGATTTAGCTTTCTATTTTTCGAGATAGTAAATTTGTTTCTCAATTCACTCAAAGATTGCCAGTACACTACATAGTGCTAACATTTCCTTGCTTTGGCCCAGGCCTGATTTCTCATCGAATGAGCTCATCTGAAGGGTTAGACCTATCTTTACTCTGAATTGTTTAAAAGGGGCGCGTTTATCTGCCAGGGGAATAAATATGGAAGAGAAATGTTCTAGAGCCAACTCAGTGTCAGGAATACAGGAGATCGTGGTTAAATCTGAGTAGAACATGTCATGTTAAAACCCTTGAGGAGAAAACATTAACAAATGTATCTTCTTAATTAAACGATGATTAGTATTTTGCTGTTTCTTATCTCTAATACATACTATGGGACAATGATCACTGAGATCATATGCAAATACTCCATTAGACAAATATTTCCGGGTTATTATTAAGAATTAAATCAATCAATCAGATGTTACCAGGATTTTTCCCATTTAGGCCGTGTGGGTTTTGATATCACTTGAGTCAGATTCAAATCAATGCATATACTCTGAAATTGATTTGAGGCTGGGGATAGCCTATCCAGATTCAAATCCCCTAAAATGACCAACTCCGAGGACGAAAAAGATGCTTAACACTCGAATATAGCAACAACAGCATCCGCCATGGCAGTAGGGGGGCGGTAAATCCCAGCAACAAATACATGTGTATTCTGGTTTACGGACACATCGACAACCAGGAGCTCAAATTTCTTAGGAACAGAAATATTTCAAGACTGGGAAGCCATGAAATTAGATTTGACATATATGTCCACTCCTCCCCTTTCTGTCACATCTAAATACATTATAATCATTTACTTCAATGTATTTATCAGATATATAACAATTTAACCATGTTTCAGAAAGAACCAGAATGTCAGGACACGAGCCCTGTACCCAAATATCAATTGTGTCCATTTTTTAAATCATACTTGGCACATTTAGGTGCATTAGCCTAAGCCCCCTATGAGATTTAAAGTCATAGGAGGTATTCAGCTCATTCCCATAAGAGCTAACAGGCATTTTCAGCTATTTGTTGAGTGAGCTGAGACTTTGCCAAGGTCCTTGGCCAACCACGTGAGAGCAAAGCAGACTGAGCATTTGACAGACCTCCCTCAAGTCGCTGGATGAAGGGACTGGGGGGGGAACTGGGAAAGCAATGCTGGCAGAGCTCAGTCCACCCTGATGAAACTCCTGCCAAAGGAGTGGAGCTGCTGCAGGGGATGGGAGTGGCTGCCAATGCTCCATTCTGGGTGTGCACAGGAGTCCTTGGGGTGGCTCCTGTTGCAGGGTTGTGGCTGCCATGCCATGAAACATAAAATTAGATAACAAATCTACCTGTAATAGAGCATGCTGGGAAATATGATAATGATTGGGATGGTTTTGGTTCAAAGTGATCTGCACCAGTTTCAGGCCAATGTATTTGGGTAAAACTAGACCCTCAAAATAAGGCCTTGTGAAATAAATATGGTATGGTGTTAAAGATTATTACATTTTGAATGATAACATATTTGCTTTTGATCTCACTTGGTGAAGTCCAGAGAACCTAAAAATAGATGAATGCAACAACCATGTCTCTGTCACTAACACATATAATTATGGGTGGTAACTCTACAATTTGCTTGAAAGGCAAGGCACTCAGGGAAAAATTTGAATAAGACTTTACACTAAGCAGTAAGTGTGTTAATTTAACACTGTTCCAGTGTCTATTTAGGTCCACAGACTCAATACTTAGGCGTTGAATGTACTTCCGGCGCCGACAGAGATGGCCGCCTCGCTTCGCATTCCTAGGAAACTATGCAGTTTTTTTTTGTTTTTTTTTTGTTATTTCTTACATTGGTACCCCAGGTAATCTTAGGTTTCATTACATACAGTCGGGAAGAACTACTGAATATAAGAGCAATGTCAACTCACCATCAGTACGACCAGGAATATGACTTTCCCGAAGCGAATCCTATGTTCTGCCTTCCACCCAGGACAACGGAATGGACAAAGACGTTGTAAAAGAGGGAAACGTAGCGGTCTTCTGGTCAGGCTCCGGAGACGGGCACATCGCGCACCACTCCCAAGCATACTACTCGCCAATGTCCAGTCTCTTGACAACAAGGTTGATGAAATCCGAGCAAGGGTAGCATTCCAGAGGGACATCAGAGACTGTAACGTTCTTTGCTTCACGGAAACATGGCTCACTCGAGAGACGCTAACGGAATCGGTGCAGCCAGCTGGTTTCTTCACGCATCGCGCCGACAGAAACAAACATCTTTCTGGTAAGAAGAGGGGTTGGGGGCGTATGCCTTATGATTAACGAGACGTGGTGTGATCACAACAACATACAGGAACTCAAGTCCTTCTGTTCATCTGACTTTGAATTCCTCACAATCAAATGTCGTCCGCATTATCTACCAAGGGAATTCTCTTCGATTATAATCACAGCCGTATATATTCCCCCCCAAGCAGACACATTGATGGCCCTGAACAAACTTTATTTGACTCTTTGCAAACTGGAAACCACATATCCTGAGGCTGCATTCATTGTAGCTGGGCATTTTAACAAGGCTAATCTGAAAACAAGACTCCCTAAATTGTATCAGCATATCGATTGCGCAACCAGGGCTGGTATCCTTGGATCATTGCTATTCTAACTTCCGCGACGCATATAAGGCCCTCCCCCGCCCTCCTTTCGGAAAAGCTGACCACGACTCCATTTTGTTGCTCCCTGCCTACAGACATAAACTAAAACAAGAAGCTCCTGCACTCAGGTCTGTTCAACGCTGGTCCGACCAATCTGATTCCACGCTTCAAAACTGCTTCAATCACGCGGACTGGGATATGTTCCGCATTGCGTCCAACAACAACATTGACGAATATGCTGATTCGGTGAGCGAGTTCATTAGAAAGTGCATTGATGATGTCGTTCCCATAGCAATGATTAAAACATTCCCAAACCAGAAACCGGGAATAGATGGCAGCATTCGCGTGAAACTGAAAGCACGGACCACTACTTTTAACCAGGGAAAGGTGACCGGAAACATGACCGAATACAAACAGTGTAGCTATTCCCTCCGCATGGTAATCAAACAAGCAAAGCGTCAGTATAGAGACAAAGTAGAGTCACAATTCAACGGCTCAGACACAAGAGGTATGTGGCAGGGTCTACAGTCAATCACGGATTACAAAAAGAAAACCAGCCCCGTCACGGACCAGGATGTCTTGCTCCCAGGCAGACTAAATAACTTTTTTGCCTGCTTTGAGGACAATACAGTGCCACTGACACGGCCCGCAACCAAAACCTACGGACTCTCCTTCACTGCAGCCGACGTGAGGAAAACATTTAAACGTGTTAACCCTCGCAAGGCTGCAGGCCCATACGGCATCCCCAGCCGCATCATCAGAGCATGCGCAGACCAGCTGACTGGTGTGTTTACGGACATATTCAATCAATCCTTATCCCAGTCTGCTGTTCCCACATGCTTCAAGAGTGCCACCATTGTCCCTGTTCCCAAGAATGTTAAGGTAACTGAGCTAAACGACTACCGCCCCGTAGCACTCACTTCCGTCATCATGGAGTGCTTTGAGAGACTAGTCAAGGACCATATCATCTCCACCCTACCTGACACCGTAGACCCACTCCAATTTGCTTACTGCCCAAATAGGTCCACAGACGATGCAATCTCAACCAAACTGCACACTGCCCTAAGCCATCTGGACAAGAGGAATACCTATGTGAGAATTCTGTTCATCGACTACAGCTCAGCATTTAACACCATAGTACCCTCCAAACTCGTCATCAAGCTTGAGACCCTGGGTCTCGACCCCGCCCTGTGCAACTGGGTACTGGACTTCCTGACGGGCCGCCCCCAGGTGATGAGGGTAGGTAACAACATCTCCACCCCGCTGATCCTCAACACTGGGGCCCCACAAGGGTGCGTTATGAGCCCTCTCCTGTACTCTCTGTTCACCCACGACTGCGTGGCCATGCACACCTCCAACTCAATCATCAAGTTTGCGGACGACACTACAGTGGTAGGCTTGATTTACCAACAACGACGAGACGGCCTACAGGGAGGAGGTGAGGGCCCTCGGAGTGTGGTGTCAGGAAAATAACCTCACACTCAACGTCAACAAAACAAAGGAGATGATTGAGGACTTCAGGAAACAGCAGAGGGAGCACCCCCCCCCCCCCCCCCCCCCCCCCCGCTATCCACATTGATGGGACATTAGTGGAGAGGGTAGTAAGTTTTAAGTTCCTCGGCGTACACATCACGGACAAACTGAATTGGTCCACCTACACAGACAGCGTCGTGAAGAAGGCGCAGCAGCGCCTCTTCAACCTCAGGAGGCTGAAGAAATTCGGCTTGTCACCAAAAGTATTCACAAACGTCTACAGATGCACAATCGAGAGCATCCTGTCTGGCTGTATCACCGCCTAGTATGGCAACTGCTCCGCCCACAACCGTAAGTCTCTCCAGAGGGTAGTGCGGTCTGCACAACGCATCACCGGGGGCAAACTACCTGCCCTCCAGGACACCTACACCACCCAATGTCACAGGAAGGCCATAAAGATCATCAAGGACAACAACCACCCGAGCCACTGCCTGTTCACCCCGCTATCATCCAGAAGTCGAGGTCAGTACAGGTGCATCAAAGCAGGGATCGAGAGACTGAAAAACAGCTTCTATCTCAAGGCACTAACATTGTGTGGCTGTGTGGCTGCTGCCAACACACTGACTCAACTCCAGCCGCTTTAAAAATGGGAATTGATGGAAATTGATGTAAAATATATCACTAGCCACTTTAAACAATGCTACTTAATATAATGTTTACATACCCTACATTACTCATCTCATATGTATATGTATATACTGTACTCGATACCATCTATTGCATCTTGCCTATGCCCTTCTGTACCATCACTCATTCATATATCTTTATGTACATATTCTTTATCCCTTTACACTAGTGTGTATAAGGTAGTAGTTTTGGAATTGTTAGGTTAGATTACTCGTTGGTTATTACTGCATTGTCGGAACTAGAAGCACAAGCATTTCGCTACACTTGCATTAACATCTGCTAACCATGTGTATGTGACAAATAAATTTGATTGGATTTGAATTTGATTTTACATGTTGATTATTATTTATTTTTTTACACTGGATAATTTGCTGTGCATCATGATGGCCTAAACTAGGAGTCCACAGAATGGAGAGCTTGCTGAGTTCATGATGGCCTAAACTAGGAGTCTACAGAATGGAGAGCTTGCTGTGTTCATGATGGCCTAAACTAGGAGTCCACAGAATGGAGAGCTTGCTGTGTTCATGATGGCCTAAACTAGGAGTCCATAGAATGGAGACCTTGCTGTGTTCATGATGGCCTAAACTAGGAGTCCACAGAAGGGAGAGCTTGCTGTGTTCATGAGTAGAGCAGGCTGACTATATAGACCCACCTCTTTTATAGTGATTAAGATAATGTAGGTGTCCATCTGACAGTCTTTGCAGCACAACAAGGGGAAGTTGGGAAGAGTTTCACCTCCGACTTGGTTAACAGCACATATCTCAGAGCTGATGAGATCCGTTAGTGTTATCATTGCATTATGCAGACCAGTGACTCCCTTACCATCACAGAGGCCTTGTATCATTACAAGAGGCAGTGGGAGGTATGGTAAACTGTTCCACAAGCTTTACTAATGGCCTTTTGTCTGATAGACAGCATTATGTGCTTCCCTCAGGAGGACTGTATCGCTATCAGAGAGCAGATAAACAGATTAAAACACAGAGTTCATGTATGTTTGGAGACCTGATGGTCCCCTGCCCATTTACAGTAGAGGACATTTGAATTGTGAGTGCAGGCAGTGAGTTGTAGGACACATCATTTATTTTAAGACTGGTGTTCAGCTCCCTCCTAAGTGAGAGTCCCTCCTAAGTGGGAGTGTGAGTGTCTCCTAGCACAAAGGTATAGCCTTTTACTATTGGCTAATGGCTACTGTATAATAATATCAAGCAATAATTGCTTAATAACACAAAAAGGTGTAATTAGCGAAGATGGAATAATTATGAACAATTTATTTTACACAATGGGTGAACACTGTCCTCTTGGACAGTTAAATTCATAGCTAAATTTCCTTGAGGACACTGACATTGAGATCGTCTTAGACTTGACACAACACATTAGAAATATTTAGTTACTGATGTCTAGCGGCAGCTTGAATTGTAAATAAGCTTGGGCTTCTCTACAAAGACCTAAAACTATCTTATGATGACAGGCACAGAACATTGTGAATATTGATTTGTTTACTGATTATGTGGAAGTTGAAGTTCACAAGTACCCATTATCACATTTGCAAGTATCGGTTGACAAAGGCATATTTAGTGTTTCTGATTGAAATCATGGTACTAAATCATATTTAACCATGTTGGATAATGTGATTTGACCATTTTTACGCTGTCCTTTTCTTTCAGGTGAAGGAGTGGCTGTGTCTGAACTGCCAGATGAAGAGAATGGAACCCACAGGACCTCCCATGATGAAACCCCAACCTTCTCCAAACAAAGGTTCTGCACCTCAGAAGGCCACTGTCACACCCATCTCTACCCAAAAGAAAGACATTCCAAAACCAGGCTCCCCCCAGAGAAAACCTTCTACATCAGCAACAGAGCCACTCAAGGCAGATGTTGCTAGAGCAGCAGACCTTCAGAAACCAGCCAGCCCAGCACCTGTTCAGAAGGCACCACAGGAGAACCGGAGAACATCAGGGCCTCAGAAACCACCAGATCAGCCAGGGCAACCTGGGCATGAGCGGAGCAATGCCACCCTGTCACAGCAGGGGCCTGGGAAGCCTCAGCAAGAGCCTCCAAAAGGTGGGACATCTCCTGCCAAAGCTGTGCCAACACTACAGGCCAAGCCCGCCAAGCAGGAGTCAGGGGGCTTCTTTGGTGGCTTTGGTGGTCCTAAATCTCAGATTTCCTCAAAGCCTGAAGATTCAGTGTCTGGGAAGATGTTTGGCTTTGGATCCTCCATCTTCAGCTCTGCATCCACTTTGATCACCTCAGCTGTTCAGGATGAGCCCCACACCACACCACCAGGTTCTCCGAAGGTGTCTGCAGCAGCCCAGGCCTCTCCCAAGATGCCCCCTACAAAGGAAACCAAACCACCTGCTGCTCAGAAAGCAGAGGAGAAGAAAGCAGAGCAACCCCAGCAGGCCAAGGTCCCCCCATCAGTACAGGTCAACGTGGACAAACCCCCATCAGAGCCTCCAAAGGGAACAGCATCCTACCAACCATCTCCGAAAGCAGGCCAGTCCATCTGTCCACTCTGCAAGGTGGAACTCAACATGGGCTCCAGGGACCCTCCCAACTACAACACCTGTACCGAATGCAAGAACACTGTCTGCAACCTCTGTGGATTCAACCCCATGCCAAATGTTACTGAGGTAAGATTGACCAAATATCACTTACTTACTGTGTGAACAAATCAGTTCTGATGTATTATTATTTGGAGAAAGATAACTTTATTTTATATAAAAGTTCAGAGAGCCAATTAATCTCCACACGGATAATCTTAGTCATTCTGAAATTATGTTATCTTTTAGATTTTAAATGTCTATTAATTTCGATGTATTTCGGTTCCAGATATAACCTTTAGACATTGCACCGTTGGTCGGTTCATAAATTGTTCATTCTCTCTTCTTACAAATTTAAACAACTTGTCTGACATGTTTTTAGCCTACATGGAAAGATTGGTATTTCACTTTACTAAAGAGAGACAAATCAAAGTCTCAATTGTAGTGGTTATGGCTATTTAATTTCCTGACTTGGTCTTGACTCATAATAATTCTACCAACACTACCAACTAAGGAATAGAAGTGGAAGTGCAGAGTGCTTTGCATATGCAATACACCTAATACTTAAACTGCAAGTCATGTTGAAGCTCAAAACTGCAACAATGATGTATCACAGAGTGCTGGATGATTTATGTCTCAGAGAGTAAGGAGAAATGTCTGATGATATCACAGCAGAAACATTTGCTTGTGCTGTTTTCCATCATGCAGATGTATAGCTGTATATGAAATTGATTAAATTCTGTATTCCTCTCACAATGGAAAACATTTTCAGGTGAATGTGTGGCTGTGTCTGAACTGCCAGATGCACAGAGCACTTGGAGGAATGGAACCTCAAGGACCTACCATGATGAAACCCAAGCCTTCCCCCAACAAAGTCTCTGCTCCTGCTGCTCCTCAAACGAGAGACACACCAACAGCATCTGGTCCTCTAAAAGTGGCCACTGCACCAGCCTCACCCAACAAAGAGTCAGTGACTCCAGCCTCTCAGCCTGTCCCCTCAAAACCTGAAGAGTCAGTGTCTGGGAAAATGTTTGGCTTTGGTTCCTCCATCTTCAGCTCTGCATCCACTTTGATCACTTCAGCTGTTCAGGATGAGCCCCACACCACACCGCCAGCTTCCCTCAAGGTGTCTGCACCCTTTGCGCTTCAAAAGCAGGAGACTCCCACACCAACTGGTGCCCAAAAAGGTGCACCAACACCAGTGTCACCCAAAAAAGAGGCTCAAACACCAGCCATAGCCCCAAAGAAAGACACCCCAATGCCAGCCTCCCCCCAAAGAAAGCCAGACTCCCCCACAATGACTGCAAAGCAGGACCAGAAACCTTCAAGTCCTTTAAAACCAGTAGACCCATCAGGGGCTAAGCAGGGGAGTGCTGCACAACCACAGCAGCAGAAGACTCCACAAGTCCAGCCTCAGCAGACCCCAGCAAGTGCACTGAAAGCAGAACCTGTGAAGCCTCAGCAGACCCCATCAAGTGCACTGAAAGCAGAACCTGTGAAGCCTCAGCAACAGCCTCCTAGAGTTGGGACCTCTCCAGGACTGGCTCAGAAGACACCACAGGAAAACCGGAGAACATCAGAAGTTCAGAAACCACCACAGCAGCCCAGCCCTGGGCGTAGGCAGAGTATTGCCATTCCGTCCACACAGCAACACCCCAAGCAGGAGTCAGGAGGCTTCTTTGGCTTTGGTGGTCCCAAATCTCAGTCTACCCCTTCAAAGCCTGAAGATTCAGTGTCTGGGAAGATGTTTGGCTTTGGCTCCTCCATCTTCAGCTCAGCATCCACTTTGATCACCTCAGCTGTTCAGGATGAGCCCCACACCACTCTGCCAGCTTCCCCCATGGTGTCTGCACCGGCCTCTCCCAAGATGCCCCCTGCAAAGGAGACCAAACCACCTGCTGTTCAGAATGCAAAGGAGAAGAAAGCAGAGAAACCCCAACAGGCCAAGGTCCCCACATTATTACAGGCCAACGTGGACAAACCCCGATCAGAGCCTCCAAAGGGAGCAGCATCTTCCCAACCAGTTCTCAAAGCAGGCCAGTCCACCTGTCCACTATGTAAGATGGAACTCAACATGGGCTCCAAGGACCCTCCCAACTACAACACCTGTACCGAATGCAAGAACACTGTCTGCAACCTCTGTGGATTTAACCCCATGCCAAGCGTTACTGAGGTAAGAAATTACTATTCTGGGAATTCATTTAATAAACGTAAAACAATTATGGCTACTCTTGTCAAATTGCCTTTGCCTACCAATGTTTTATTCAGTTGAAAGTTTCAATAATAGGGACATTTAAGGTATTTGTATTGAGTGCTTTAGTTACACGAATTGTAACATATCAATTCAACTTAAATACTGTATAATATTCAAGCAAGATACTTAGAAAAACGATGTCGTATGCAGACTGAATATTCAGATGGAAATATTCAGCATTATAAACTGGATGGTTCGAGCCCTGAATGCAGATTGGCTGACAGCCGTGGTACAGTGCCTTGCAAAAGTATTCGGCCCCCTTGAACTTTGCGACCTTTTGCCACATTTCAGGCTTCAAACATAAAGATATAAAACTGTATTTTTTTGTGAAGAATCAACAACAAGTGGGACACAATCATGAAATGGAACGACATTTATTGGATATTTCTAACTTTTTTAACAAATCAAAAACTGAAAAATTGGGCGTGCAAAATTATTCAGCCCCCTTAAGTTAATACTATGTAGCGCCACCTTTTGCTGCGATTACAGCTGTAAGTCGCTTGGGGTATGTCTCTATCAGTTTTGCACATCGAGAGACTGAATTTTTTTCCCATTCCTCCTTGCAAAACAGCTCGAGCTCAGTGAGGTTGGATGGAGAGCATTTGTGAACAGCAGTTTTCAGTTCTTTCCACAGATTCTCGATTGGATTCAGGTCTGGACTTTGACTTGGCCATTCTAACACCTGGATATGTTTATTTTTGAACCATTCCATTGTAGATTTTGCTTTATGTTTTGGATCATTGTCTTGTTGGAAGACAAATCTCCATCCTAGTCTCAGGTCTTTTGCAGACTCCATCAGGTTTTCTTCCAGTATGGTCCTGTATTTGGCTCCATCCATCTTCCCATCAATTTTAACCATCTTCCCTGTCCCTGCTGAAGAAAAGCAGGCCCAAACCATGATGCTGCCACCACCATGTTTGACAGTGGGGATGGTGTGTTCAGCTGTGTTGCTTTTACGCCAAACATAACGTTTTGCATTGTTGCCAAAAAGTTCAATTTTGGTTTCATCTGACCAGAGCACCTTCTTCCACATGTTTGGTGTGTCTCCCAGGTGGCTTGTGGCAAACTGTAAACAACACTTTTTATGGATATCTTTAAGAGATGGCTTTCTTCTTGCCACTCTTCCATAAAGGCCAGATTTGTGCAATATACGACTGATTGTTGTCCTATGGACAGAGTCTCCCACCTCAGCTGTAGATCTCTGCAGTTCATCCTTAGTGATCATGGGCCTCTTGGCTGCATCTCTGATCAGTCTTCTCCTTGTATGAGCTGAAAGTTTAGAGGGACGGCCAGGTCTTGGTAGATTTGCAGTGGTCTGATACTCCTTCCATTTCAATATTATCGCTTGCACAGTGCTCCTTGGGATGTTTAAAGCTTGGGAAATCTTTTTGTATCCAAATCCGGCTTTAAACTTCTTCACAACAGTATCTCGGACCTGCCTGGTGTGTTCCTTGTTCTTCATGATGCTCTCTGCGCTTTTAACGGACCTCTGAGACTATCACAGTGCAGGTGCATTTATACGGAGACTTGATTACACACAGGTGGATTGTATTTATCATCATTAGTCATTTAGGTCAACATTGGATCATTCAGAGATCCTCACTGAACTTCTGGAGAGAGTTTGCTGCACTGAAAGTAAAGGGGCTGAATAATTTTGCACGCCCAATTTTTCAGTTTTTGATTTGTTAAAAAAGTTTGAAATATCCAATAAATGTCGTTCCACTTCATGATTGTGTCCCACTTGTTGTTGATTCTTCACAAAAAAATACAGTTTTATATCTTTATGTTTGAAGCCTGAAATGTGGCAAAAGGTCGCAAAGTTCAAGGGGGCCGAATACTTTCGCAAGGCACTGTATATCATCCCGTATACCACTGGTATGACAAAACATGTATTTGTACTGGTCTAATTGCATTGGTAACCAATTTATAATAGCAATAAGGCACCTCAGGGGTTTGTGGTATATGGCCAATATACCACACCCCCTCGTGCATTATTGCTTAAATATACAGTGCCTACGGAAAGTATTCAGACCTCTTGACTTTTTCCACATTTTGTTACATTACAGCCTTATTCTAAAATTGATTAAAATGTTTATTTTCCTCATCAATCTACGCACAATATCTCATAATAACAAGGCAAAAACAGGTTTTGGCAGCAATTACAGCATCGAGTCTTCTTGTATATGACTCTACAAGCTTGGCACACCTGTATTTGGGGAGTTTCTCCAATTCTTCTCTGCAGATCCTTTCAAGCTCTGTCAGGTTGGATCGGGAGCATTGCTGCATAACTATTTTCAGGTCTCTCAAGAGATGTTATATCAGGTTCAAGTCCGGGCTCTGGCTGGGCAAATCAAGGACATTCGGAGACTTGTTCCGAAGCCACACCTGCATTTTCTTGGCTGTGTGCTTAGGGTCGTTGTCCTGTTGGAAGGTCAACCTTCACCGTAGTCTGAGTCCTGAGGGCTCTGAAGCAGGTTTTCATCATGGATCTCTCTGTACTTTGCTCCGTTCATCTTTGTCTCGATCCTGACTAGTCTCCCAGTCCCTGCCACTGAAAAACATCTGGATGGTGCCAGGTTTCCTCCAAACGTGACGCTTTTCATTCAGGCCAAAGAGTTCAATCTTGGTTTCAGATTAACTCTAGAGCTCTGTCAGAGTGACCATCAGGTTCTTGGTCAGCTCCCTGACCAATGCCCTTGTATCCTGATTGATCAGTTTGGTCAGGCGGTCAGCTATAAGAAGAGTCTTGGTGTTTCCAAACATCTTAAATTTAAGAATGATGGAGGCCACTGTGTTCTTGTGGATCTTCAAGGCTGCAGAATTGTTTTGGTACCCTTCCCCAGATCTATTCCTCTACACAATCTTGTCTCTGAGGTCTACAGGCAATTCCTTCAACCTCATGGCTTGGTTTTTGCTCTGACATGCACTGTCAACTGTGGGACCTTATATAGACAGGTTTGTGCCTTTTCAAATTATGTCCATTCAATTGAATTTTTCACAGGTGGACTCCAATCAAGTTGTAGAAACAGCTCAAGGATGATCAATGGAAACAGGGTGCACCTGAGGTCAATTTCGAGTCTCATGGCAAAGGGTCTGAATACTTACAGTTCAAGTGAGAAGTTTACATACAATTAGTTTAGAGTCATTAAAACTCGTTTTTCAACCACTCCACAAATGTGTTGTTAACAAACTATAGTTTTGGCAAGACGGTTAGGACATCTACTTTGTGTATGAGACAAGTCATTTTTCCAGCTCTGTCAGGAGGAATGCGGCAAAATTCACCCAACTTATTGTGGGAAGCTTGTGGAAGGCTACCCGAAATGCTTGACTCAAGTTAAACTATTTAAATGCAATGCTTTCAAATACTAATTGAGTGTATGTAAACTTCTGTCCCGCTGAGAATGTGATGAAAGACATAAAAGCTTAAATAAATCACTCTCTACTATTATTCTAACATTTCACATTCTTAAAATAAAGTGGTGATCCTAACTGACCTAAGACAGGGAATTTTTACGAGGATTAAATGTCAGGAATTGTGAAAAACTGAGTATAAATGTATTTGGCTAAAGTGTATGTAAACTTCCGACTTCAACTGTATCTAAATAAGGTATTTCTGTTTTTTGTTTTTTATATATTTGCAAACATTTGTAAAAACCTGTTTTCGCTTTGACATTCTAGGGTATTGTTTGAAGAGTAATGAGGATTTTATTTAATCCATTTTAGAATTAGACTGTAACGTAACAAAATGTGTAAAAAGTCAAGGGGTCTGAACACTTTCCGAAGGCAATGTTTATATATTTTTTTACAAATCGATTCTTGGAATCAAATATCAAAATATTATTGTTGAAAAATAATGTTGCGATATGTAACTGTATCGGTTTATTCCCCACACCCCCATCCCACATACAGTGTTAGGTTCTAATTCTCAGAGTAAAAAACTCTACGGACACTATGAAAGCTTTACCAAGTTTTTTCTGCCCAGAGGATGAATACAGCTGCATTAGACAAAGGATCTTTCCACCACCACAAGTATATACAGTGCCTTACAAAAGTATTCATCCCCCTTGGAGTTTGTCCTATTATGTTGCAATACAACCTGTAATTTAAATGGATTTTCATTTTCATTTCATGTAATGCACATACACAAAATATTCCAAATTGGTGAAGTAAAAAATAAAAACGTTACTTTTTTTTTTTACGGAAAAGTGGTGAGTTCTTGTGTATTCACCCCTTTGCTATGAAGTCCCTAAATAAGAGCTGGTGCAACCAATTACCTCCAGGAGTCACATAATTAGTTAAATAAAGTCCACCTGTGTGCAATCTAAGTGTCACATAATCTGTCACATGATCTCAGTTTATATACACCTGTTCTGAAAGGCCCCAGAGTCTGCAACACCACTAAGCAACGGGCACCTCCAAGCAAGCGGCACCATGAAGGCCAAGGAGCTCTCCAAAAAGGTCAGGGGCAAAGTTGTGGAGAAGTACAGATCAGGGTTGGGTTATCAAAATTTACGGAACTTTGAACATCCCACAGAGCACTGTAGAATCCATTGTTAAAAAATGGAAAGAATATGTCACCACAACAAACATGCCAAGAGAGGGCCGCCCACCAAAACTCACAGACCAGGCAAGGAGGGCTTTAATCAGGGAGGCAACAAAGAAACCAAAGATAACCCTGAAGGAGATGCAAAGATTGGAGTGTGTGTCCATAAGACCACTTTAAGCCGTACACTCTACAGAGCTGGGCTTTACAAAAGAGTGGCCAGAAAAAAAGGCATTGCTTAAAGAAAAAAATAAGCAAACATGTTTGGTGTTTGCCAAAAGGCATGTGGGAGACTCCCCAAACATATGGAAGAAGGTACTCTGGTCAGATGAGACTAAAATTGAGCTTTTTGGTCATCAAGGAAAACGCTATGTCTGGTGCAAACCCAACATCTCTCATCACCCCGAGAATACCATCTCCACAGTGAAGCATGGTGGTGTCAGCATCATGCAGTGGGGATGTTTTTCCATCGGCAGGGACTGGGAAACTGGTCCGAATTGAAGGCATGATGCATGGCGCTAAATACAGGGAAATTCTTTAGGGAAACCTGTTTCAGTCTTACAGAGATTTGAGACTGGGACAGAGGTTCACCTTGCAGCAGGACAATGACCCTAAGCATACTGCTAATGCAACACTTCAGTGGTTTAAGGGGAAACATTTAAATGTCTTGGAATGGCCTAGTCAAAGCCCTGACCTCAATCCAATTGAGAATCTGTTGTATGACTTAAAGATTGCTGTACACCTGCGGAACCCATCCAACATGAAGGAGCTGGAGCAGTTTTGCCATGAAGGATGGGCAACAATCCCAGTGGCTAGATGTGCCAAACTTATAGAGACATACCCCAAGAGACTTACTGCTGTAATTGCTGCAAAAGGTGGCTCTACAAAGTATTGACTTTGGGTGGGATGAATAGTTGTAAATGCTCAAGTTTTCAGTTTTTTGTCTTATTTCTTGTTTGTTTCACAATATGAAATATTTTGCATCTTCAAAGTGGAGGCATGTTGTGTAAATCAAGTGATACAAACCCCCCAAAACATACATTTTAATTCCAGGATGTAAGGCAACAAAGTAGGAAAAATGCCAAGGGGGTGAATACTTTCGCAAGCCACTGTATACTCCAATGTAGGCACTTCCCCCTTCTCTCTAATCCTAACATCAATTGTGGTATGACAGGAAGATGAAGTAAAGGGGTAATAAAGCATAATTTCTCCCTTAAGGGGATCTAGGTCAGATCGACCTCAACCCCTCATTTGCCCAATTCACAGATGTCCATCCGTATCCCCTATAGCAATCCTGTGTCTTCCTCCTGTCCACCCAGCACATTCCAAAGCCATCTGGCTCCTACAGATAACCATTAACTTCTGATGTAAAAATTAGTCTCTAGGATAGAAATGTCCCAAGTTTAACCCAGAATCCAACAACAGTATGTATCTAACACAACACTACACTTTCAGATGAAGGAGTGGCTGTGTCTGAACTGCCAGATGCAGAGAGCTCTTGGAGGAATTGAACCCCCAGAACCCCTCATGATGAAACTGTATCCCAACAAAGTTTTTGCACCTCAAACAATCACTGTCACACCTATTGCAGCTCAAAAGGACATTACAACACCTGCTGCATCTGTGAAGACAGACAGTCCAATCCCAAGCTCCCCTCAAAGGAAACCAGTTCCCCCTGCAGCTGAGATATCAAAAGCTGAAGCTACTAAAGCAGCAAGCACTCAAATGCCGGCAAGCCCAGCTCAGATGGCATCACAAGGGAACCGGAGAGCTTCAGAACCTCAGAAACCACCACAGCATCCCAGCCAGCCTGGGCGTAGGCAGAGTAGTGCCATCCCAGACACACAGCAACACCCCAAGCAGGAGTCAGGAGGCTTCTTTGGCTTTGGTGGTACCAAATCTCAGTCTACCCCCTCAAAGGCTGAAGAGTCAGTGTCTGGTAAGATGTTTGGCTTTGGCTCCTCCATCTTCAGCTCTGCATCCACTTTGATCACCTCAGCTGTTCAGGATGAGCCCCACACCACACCGCCAGGTTCCCCAAAGGTGTCTGCACTGGCCTCTCACAAGTTGCCCCCTGCAAAGGAGACCAAACCACCTGCTACTGAGAGAGCAGAGGAATCAAAAGCAGAGCAACCCCAGCAGGCCAAGGTCCCCCCATCAGTACAGGCTAAAGTTGACCAACCCTCATCAGAGCCCCCAAAAGGAGTAGCATCCTCCCAACCAGCTCTCAAAGCAGGCCAGTCCACCTGTCCACTCTGCAAGGTGGACCTCAACATTGACTCCAAGGACCCTCCCAACTACAACACCTGTACCGAATGCAAGAACACTGTCTGCAACCTCTGTGGATTTAACCCAATGCCACATGTTACTGAGGTAAATGAAATTGCAAGCACGTGGTATTTTATGTTCTTGTTTATTTCAAAAAATCCATTGAACACAGTCTGTTATTTTCAGTTTGATTATCATAGTTTACTCTTAAATTAAATTTGACTGAATATGTTTTTTCAGGTGAAGGAATGGCTGTGTCTGAACTGCCAGATGCAGAGAGCTCTTGGGGGAATGGAACCCCCAGAACCCCTCATGATGAAACCCCAACCCTTACTCAACAAAGTTTCTACACCTGTTGCACCTCAAAAGGAGCCTCCGGCAACTCAAAAGGAAAAGGAGACTGTCATACCTGCTGTAGATCAGAAGAAGGCCGCATCCACACTCCAAAAAGAAGAGACAACCACTCTTGCTGCACCACAAAAGGAGACTCCATTACCAGCCTCATCCAAAATGGGGGAGACACCAGTTAGAGCTTTAAAGCAGGACACTCCAACACCAGATTCACCACAAAATAAAAAATATCCTACACCACCAGGTGTTTCTGTAACAGATGAGGTCCCAACCACAGCTTTGCCTGTCAAGAAGGACATTTCTGCCTCAGCCCTTATCAAGGAGGAACCAACTTCTGCCTCCCCTCTCATCAAGGAGGTCACTGGTTCACCTCTCACTAAGGGGGCACCAGCCTCACCTCAAAATAATAAGGAACATATACTACCAGGGTCACAAAACAGAAAGGTGTCCCCAACACCAGGTTCAACCCAAGATAACTATGCTGGACAATCAGGTTTACCTCTGAAGAAGGAAGCACCATTTTCAACAGCAGTAGAGACTAAAGAGGTCCAACTTCCAGCTGCAGTTATAAGCAATGAGGCACCTGTTCCAGATTCACTCAAAACAAACGAGGCAACAACACTTGGCTCCGCAATGAAAAAAGAGCGTTCATCTACTGAGATCTCGATTGACAACCAGAAACCTGCAATTGTTCAAAAGTCGATGGAGCCACCAGCCACACCTACAAACAAGCAGAACAAGGTTGTTCAACCCTTACAGCAGCCAGAAAAGAAAATGCCTGCTGCACAGCCTCTGGCACAAGTACAGCCCCAGGAAGCTCCAAAGCCAGACCCCAAAATCACTCCCCCAAAGCAGGAGCTTGGGAAACCAGCCAGTTCAGCACCTGCTCAGAAGGCACTAGAAAACCAGGGAACATCAGAACCTCAGACACCACCACAGCAGCCCAGCCAGAGTAGTGCCATCCCATCCACACAGCAACCCCCCAAGCAGGAGTCAGGAGGCTTATTTGGCTTTGGTGGTCCCAAATCTCAGTCTACCCCCTCAAAGCCTGAAGAGTCAGTGTCGGGTAAGATGTTTGGCTTTGGCTCCTCCATCTTCAGTTCTGCATCCACTTTGATCACCTCAGCTGTTCAGGATGAGCCCCACACCACTCTGCCAGCTTCCCCCATGGTGTCTGCACCGGCCTCTCCCAAGATGCCCCCTGCAAAGGAGACCAAACCACCTGCTGTTCAGAATGCAGAGGAGAAGAAAGCAGAGCAACCCCAACAGGCCAAGGTCCCCACATTATTACAGGCCAACGTGGACAAACCCACATCAGAGCCTCCAAAGGGAGCAGCATCTTCCCAACCAGCTCTCAAAGCAGGCCAGTCCACCTGTCCACTCTGCAAGGTGGACCTCAACATGGGCTCCAAGGACCCTCCCAACTACAACACCTGTACTGAATGCAAGAACACTGTCTGCAACCTCTGTGGATTTAACCCCATGCCACATGAAACAGAGGTAATTAAACTGTCTATTTTTCATCAAAGTAATTTGGCTACTCTAACATAAATGTTGCACTTTATTTTACAACAGTTATTTAAGAATACTAACTATGCATTGACAGTGTCTATAGTTGCCAGTCATCACTTTTATCTGAGTTGTAAGATAGGATAACAAGCTTTGATGGAGCTCTTGTTATAACTATTGGCTTTTCTCCAAATGGTCTAATATTTGTTTATGATCTTCCTGGAAGCAAATTGTAATCTGGAAGAATTGTATTAATACAGTCTGATATAAATGATTCATTTGATTTAACATCTTCAGATTTAGAGCATTATGTCAGTAGTTTTACTACATGTTTGTAACATCTACTATGAAGCATTTAAATAGCAACTAAGATAAGAGCATCTGTAAGTCCTCAGACTGCAATACAATTCTACAAGATTGTTTGTTGAAAAAAATGTCCAATACTGTTATTTTATTTCAGGTAAAGGAATGGCTGTGTCTGAACTGCCAGATGCAGAGAGCTCTTGGAGGAATGGAACCCCCAGGACCGCCGATGATTAAATCCCAACCCTTGCCAAGCAAAGTCTCCACACCTGCTGCATCTCTAAAGCTGACCCCAGCACCAGCTAAACCCCAAAAGGAGGAGATTCCAACACCTGCGGCTGCCCAAAAAGAGATTCCTCCACCCACTGTACCTCAGGAGACACTAATACCGGCTGGAACCCCATCAACAGCTGCAGTCAAAAAGGAGGAGACCCCAGCACCAGGATCCCCACAAAACAAACATGCTCCACCTGCTGTGGCTGCAAAGGACAAACAGGAACCTATAATTGTTCAGAAACCAGTGGAACAAACAATTCCAGTGACACTCATACCCAGTGGTGCTGCTACACCTGCACAACAGCCAGAAAAGCAAACTCCTCCACTGCAACAGCCTGATGCTAAGCCCCCACCACAACTGCAGCACCAGCAAGTTCCAAAGATAGACCCCAAAACTGATCCCCTAAAGCAGGAGCCTGGAAAGCCTCAACAACAGCTTCCAAAAGGTGGGACCTCTCCTGCCAAAGCTGTATCACAACCACAGGCCAAGCCCCCAAAGCAGTCAGTGGGCTTCTTTGGCTTTGGCGGTGCTAAATCTCAGCCTTCTCAGTCAAAGCCTGAAGAGTCAGTGTCTGGGAAGATGTTTGGCTTTGGATCCTCCATCTTCAGCTCTGCATCCACTTTGATCACCTCAGCTGTTCAGGATGAGCCCCACACCACTCTGCCAGCTTCCCCCATGGTGTCTGCACCGGCCTCTCCCATGATGACCCCTGCAAAGGAGACCAAACCACATGCTGTTCAGAATGCAGAGGAGAAGAAAGCAGAGCAACCCCAACAGGCCAAGGTCCCCACATTATTACACGCCAAAGTGGACCAACCCCCATTAGAACCTCCAAAGGGAAAAGCATCTTCCCAACCAGCTCTCAAAGCAGGCCAGTCCACCTGTCCACTCTGCAAGGTGGAACTCAACATTGACTCCAAGGACCCTCCCAACTACAACACCTGCACCGAATGCAAGAACACTGTCTGCAACCTCTGTGGATTTAACCCCATGCCACATGAAACAGAGGTAAGACTGTGAAAATATGTTAATTACATTTGATTATGTTTATAACTTAAACATGTTTCAAGGCCTCTGTAATCCCCAATGCCGCGTTGAGCAGGTGTAATTTCTCGTGCACTATTCAGAAAATGCTAACCCCATAGGCACATGGCAGAGGTTGATATACTCACTAAACTGTTTTATTATCCAGCCTTAGACTAGTTATGTTGCTTCTAGAGGAGCCAGGTCTTATAGTTTTGCATTGTGTCGTGTCTTTACTATCATTAAATTGAAGACTTATAGTTTTTATCAAAGATTCTCTGTAATTAGTATTACGCGATCAACTTATTAATCATGTAAATGTAATTAACTAAGAAGTCGGGGCACCAAGGAAAAACATTCAGATTGCAAAGTTATAATTTCCTAAAATAACTTTTCAGATATTTTATCTGATCAATTAGTCTTCTGATTAATGAATTATTTACTTTACCTCACGTTAGTCTCATTCCAAACGTCGTAAATTGTTGGTTATCTGCACGAACCCAGTCTTCACTATGAGTCATCCATACATCAATTGTCTTAAATCATTTATTTATTACTAACTAAGTATTTCACTGAAATGCATAAACAAACAGTAAATATGGTTACAAGAAATGATAGGAGAATGTGCCCTAGTGGGCTAAACCGGCATGGCGGCTTGTTAGACAAAAGGGGAAGTGGGGGTCGACTAAGAAGTCACTACAGAGTGATAATTATAACAATTGAAATGTGAATCCTTTGCACATGAAGGCTCACTCATTCGGGAACAATTGCAATCAATATATATTTACACTCAGTGTGTCGTCTTGATCGCTGGTGAAAAGTTTGTTTCTGTTGGAGAGTTTCGTCCCCTTTCTCACTCTTTTCCCTCTCTCCCACTCTAGTCTCTCTCTCTCTCTCTCTCTCTCTCTCTCTCTCTCTCTCTCTCTCTCTCTCTGTCTTGGTTAGAGGGGATAGTGCAGAGTGAATTTCATTCATTTGTTATAGAATGGATGTTTCGCGGTTGTCATTCTTCACGTTCAATGATACCGAATTCCTAGCTTCAGACTAGTAATTCATATCAAAGACTTGTTCTTATTCTGTCGGTATCGATAGTCTAAGTGTTTAACCATGTGGTATGGTTAAAAGATTCAGCAATGGTCTACAGCCTTTGTCACCTCCTAATGGAGAAAAACATGGTCTGCTGATAATTTCTCAAAGTTGGGTTTTATTCGGAATTGCAGAAAGGGGCTGTCTCAGGACGCCTGACCATAACTGGGCTCAGGGGCGGTCCTCTGATTTAGTTAACTCCAATTCCCTTTTTGAGTTTTCCTTCATTAAACAGTCCAAAATCACATTGTAAAATTGTGTAAACAGTATCATACTCACTCATTCATCTTATACAACAATTAGATGTAAACCTCATATCTGAGGCTATTATATAAACAGCGTTATGGTAAGGTGGCCACACCGTCTCCCATGAGCTTCCCCAAGTTGTAACAAATGGACCAGTTCGTAGCTGGATTCTTCACAGATTTTTTATACTTTCTCCGGAACATGAAATTTGTTCATACCTCAAGTTCTGTGAGGTGGAAGGAATTAATCTGTTCTCTATGAAAATGTACTCTCTCTGTACTGTGTGTCCATGAGGAGATCCTCAGGAATGTACGACGTCTCTCTGACCAGAGCAACCTAGTTGAAGGAGGAAAGGGGGAGGCGGGGAGAGGGGGATGGGGCTCGCCACACCCAAAGAGGCAACGTCATGTCAATGGGTTTTTAGCTCAAATCCAGGTCCAGACCATGCAGACCAATTTTGGATTTGCATTTGCTACACAGGTCTTCTTATTGTCTTACATTGGATGAAAATGTATCAGTAGTAAAGCACCAGTGTTTGATATATCTCCCTTTGCTTGTGCTGTGATATGTGACGCTGTAGTCTACTCTATCAAATGTTTACTGAAACAGTGACTCAGTAACAGCGTAGGTCATTACAGGTTACTTGTGGTGATTTTACCTGCTGATGACTAATAATAACAGGCCTTGGCTTCCTGCTCAGACAGCTCACAGCAGTTCACCCAGCTGCTGGGGACGGATTGAGGGGTGGAGGCTGACAGGGCTAGGGCTGGCAACATGGATCCTCTCTGCTATATGCAGTTAACCTCCATTTTCACAGCCCGGTTTTCAGTGTTGTTGTGTTTCGCTCAAGACTTTCTAAAGGCTTAGTGGGTAAAGGGCCAATAAAAACATTAGCGGCCAGCAGGGACTAGTGGTGCAGTTTTCAAGAACCTTGAAATGCTAAGTGATTGGCACCCATTCCAGCCAAACAGACTTGTGTTTAAAAAAACACTGGCAATAGAATTAAATGTGCTGACGAGTTCATTCTTCTTTGGGGCAGAGCAGTTTATATTTGACAAAATATAGCATTTTCTCCACCATGTTTTGAGAGGGAGATGGATTTCAAAGTATGAGACCTCTACAAATGAGAGACTGATCCCTGCATTGGAAATGTGTGGAAAAGGATTGCCTGGAGAGCTGCCCAGACAATGCATTAGCACTGAGGTCTAAGTACAATGGCTCTATGTAATCTTTTGAGGGACCTCAAACAGTATTAAAACCATAGTCTAATGCACTCTGTGTGGGTGATGGCTGCCTGCCTCTTCCTGGGACATCCCTCTCATGGTTAGGTCTCAGTGGATGTGACATTACATAACGGCTCATGCGAGGCGATGTCTCAGCCTCGGCGGTCGGGCATCACTGAAACTGTATTAAAGTGATTAAGAGTTGTGCAACAGCATTAGCGAGATGGGATCTGCTGCTGCCGCTGGCTGGGGACTCCAGCCCCCGTGAGAGATGGCAGGGCCCTGTGATATGCTAATAGGCAGAGGTGAGCTGGATTAATTCCAACACAACACAGCATCAGTACAGCAGCAGCATGTGTCTCCTGCGGCCATCTGCTCCCCTCAGGGATCACTGGCTCCCTGCACTTCAACAGTTTCCTTTCAATTATACTCCACACGTTTGTTTGCTGCTAATAGTGGTGCACGTCTGTGTTGAATTTTAGTCACCAACACATTGACGCATGCTGGCATGTTGGGTGCTGCTCTCGCCTCTCGGTCACCTATGGGTTAACTAGTGTTAATTAAGGAACACCCTATTTCCAGGCTGGCAATGAAGAGTACTTCCCTTACAGCTAGCATTAGTCTTTCCCATTGGTTGTTCACTCGCAGGTGTGTGAGCATGCGATAGCATATGTGATTGAATGACTGAGTCCAACTTCGGCACTCATCCATGAGTACGTCCTAAAGGTTAATGAGGTGTATTATTATCATTATTATCATTATTTTTGTTGTTGGTTCCTCAAATTATAGCCATATCATATCAATATTCAGTATTATTATTGTTTCCTCATATTATCATTTCGATAGCATAAACTCTCCACATGGGACGCAAATAGCACCACTCTGATGTCAGTGTTCATACAGTGGGCTAGCTAGCCGATACACCAGGGTTCCAATGTAATAACATCTCTTAGTCACACAACTGGAGACCTTTTCTAAAGGTCATCTTTTGATGCTAATGCCTTTGTATTAAAATGGTGGGTTATTTTACACAAGCCTCCACAGGCAGGACACAAATATCGCCAGATTAAACCTGAAATGGTTGAATGGAAACTCAAAGATTTATGTAGCCCACTTAATTTATTTTGTTTGTTTGCTTTGGTTGCATTCTAGGTAATATATGATTATCAGTATTTGTTGCAGGTGACATACTGCATTTGCCACATTCAGCATTTTAATTTGTGTGCTAGTTGAATGTTGAATCTCACTAACAGGGCTATGAGAGTAGACCTCTCTGCTGTGTCTGAGCTGTTATGCTGTGGTGCTTCTCCCAGAGACAGGTTTTCAACCAGGCTCAGCCTAGCTCATACAACACTATGGCAGAATAATGCTCCATTTTATGAGGCTCTTACATAATCGACTCTCCTTCTCGTGTCTTTCATGGAGAGCAGACAATGCAGCCTGAGGTGTGGGTTGTGGGATACAGGGACACCGGCTACTACTGTATGTACACCACTCAACACACGCCTGTGTAACACTGAAGGACGATGGCTGGGAATGTGTAACTGCAGGGGCAGCTGACCGCCACATTGTCATACTGCATTGTGCTTCTCTTGAACCTTTTTTTCAGATTGCCAGACATGCTGCCAAAGCCTTTTTAGTGTCTACAGAATAATAAAAAGCAGTGGTTTGGTTAGAGGACAGGAGAGAGGGAGGAGCATTAGAACTAGATGGGCAAACGCCAGTAGCAAGTCTGTTCATTTCCCCTCTCTCATTTCTACTCTAGCTGATCTTATGAAAAAGGCTGAGTGCATGTTCTGTTATCTAGGACACCTGTGTTCCCTCCCTGGGTCTGTATACAGCTGTTTGCAATTGGACCACTATACTGGCTGCTTGGTTATAATGTTCCATACAGGGTAATATAGAGAGAAGCATTATTGCTGGTTGGCAGTCTGATAGTACAGATGTGCTGGCACCACCAATAGCCTCTGTATAAAAGGACAGTGCTATAACTTATTTTCTCAAATAAAAAGGACTCCTCAAAGATGTAAACAAAAAAAGCTGCAAGTCGTGGTCCACGTCTACCTCATAACCTTTAGGCCTAGCTGTAAGGCAGCAATCATCACACCCACCTCCACATCAAATGAAATGTTATGTCACATGCTTCAGAACAGGTGTAGACTCACAGTGAAATGCTCCAAGGTTATTAACCAAGGTCAGTGGCTTAATCTGTGGTACATTTGCTGTACTCTCAACTAGGAATTTCTAAATGTTGAGATGTGTTCCACTGTAGGCCCTGGTCCAGGCTGTTGCTGCTGCGATAAGGAGAAACCCCTTGGTGCATCCTTTCAACTCTTCTTCACAGACTGTGTGTTTCACAAGGTTCTAGCCAAGCTCTTTCATGTGGGGTTTATAACCATAGCACTTTATTTTTCAGTGTGTTTGTCTCAAAGCTCAAGTCACATTTATTTTAGACTTCTGAGGCTGTATGTTTGAAAGGATAGTCTGCAGAGCCAATCTGATTGAAAGGTGCGACCTTGCGCTGTCTTGGACCTGGTCTTCCTCAAATGATAGTAACCTTGATACAATTAGTGCTATGTAGAATCTCACTGCTGTAGCCTACTTTCCAGCTCAATTGACTCAGAGTGTAAGGTTGTTTAACTGGCGGTAGAGAAGTCAGAAGAAGGAGAGAAATAACTGTGTTTCCAACGGTGCAGTTTATTTACAAAAAACCCCACCGGAAAACAGAATAATAATAAAAATCAATGGGTAACATAACCCGACACACACCAGTACAGACGTACACATACACTTACAATAAACAATCACCGACAAGGACATGAGGGGAAACAGAGGGTTAAATACACAACATGTAATTGATGGGATTGGAACCAGTTGTGATGGAAGACAAGACAAAACCAATGGAAAATGAAAAATGGATCAGCGATGGCTAGAAGGTCGGTGACATCGACCGCCGAACACCGCCCGAACAAGGAGAGGGAACAACTTCGGTGGAAGTCATGACACAGAGTAATATCTCTGTTACTTTAGGGCAGTTGATCGGTGTGTTGTGCATAGGAGCAGTTCCTAGCTGTGATGTGCATCCTTTAAGCTAAAATATCCCTTCAAAATGGGAAAGTAGTGCTGCTTGCTATTATGAAGGGGGTCTCGGCTGTCAGTTGAAGGAGAGGGAATAGAATCTCCCACTAGAGACCTGTCCCCTTTCTTTCTTTCTTTCTCACTGCGGTGACGGTCTGCGCCAATATTCTGGCGCAGCATGGACGGCGTCCCATGTTTCCTCCGCGTGCCGGAAACAGTCATCCACTGCAGGAGCCTCGGTCTGACTCTGATGCCAAGAAGCCAAAACTGGCTGATACCCCAATACACACTGGAAGGGAGAGAGGCCAGTGGAGGAGAGGCGAAGCGAGTTCTGGGCCATCTCTGCCCAGGGCACGAACGCTACCCACTCCCCCAGCCGGTCCTGGCAATGGGACCTCAGAATCCTACCCACATCCTGGTTAACTCTCTCCACATGCCCTTTACTCTCGGGGTGGAAACCTGAGGTAAGGCTGACCGAGATCCCCAGATGTTCCATGAACGCCCTCCAGACCCTTGACGTGAACTGGGGACCCCGATCAGACACTATATCCTCAGGCACCCCGTAGTGCCGGAAGACGTGTGTAAACAAGGCATCCGCAGTCTGTAGGGCTGTATGGAGACCGGGCAATGGGAGGAGACGACAGAACTTAGAAAAACGATCCACAACAACCAGGATCGTGGTGTTACCCTGTGAGGGAGGAAGATCGGTCAGGAAATCTACCGACAGGTGCGACCACGGATGTTGTGGAACGGGTAAGGGTTGTAACTTCCCTCTGGGCAGGTGCCTAGGAGCCTTACACTGGGTGCACACCGAGCAGGAGGAAACATAAACCCTCACATCCTTAGCCAAAGTGGGCCTCCAGTATTTCCCACTAAGACAGAGGAGTGTGACGTATGGGCCCAATAGATCAGACGGTCGCGGACAGCAGACGGAACGTACAGACGCCCAGCTGGGCACTGGAGGGGAGCGGGCTCTGCACGTAACGCCTGCTCAATGTCCGCGTCCAGCTCCCACACTACCGGCGCCACCAGGCAGGAAGCCGGGAGTATGGGAGTGGGATCCATGGGCCGCTCCTCTGTGTCATACAGCCGAGACAATGCATCTGCCTTAACGTTCTGGGATCCTGGTCTCTAGGAAAGGGTCAACACAAAACGAGTGAAAAACATGGCCCACCTTGCCTGGCAAGGCTTCAGTTTCCTCGCCGCCCGGATGTACTCCAGATTGCAGTGGTCAGTCCAGATGAGAAAAGGGTGTCTAGCCCCCTCAAGCCAATGTCTCCACGCCTTCAAGGCCTTGACGACAGCTAACAGCTCCCGAGTAGAGGTCTAATTGTAACAGGAACCCCTGGCAGTTGGCAGCACTCCCGTTGTACTCCTGTGGCAAGGAGAGACGGATCCCACTGGGTTCAGGCGGGAAAGGGGTGCTCATGGGAGACCCCGGTTGTTCTGGTGGAGGCGCTGGAAGAACTCCCTGTCTCTCCCAGAGGTCCATTGTCTGGACAACGCGGTCCATGGCGGCACCAATATGGTAAAGTATTACTGCATGCTCCTGGACGCGCTCCTCCACTCCTATGGCCGGGGTACCGATTCCTGCTGACTCCGTAGTTCGGGTCGGTGATTCTGTAAGGGTGTTTAACTGGTGGCAGAGGACCTGGTCTTCCTCAAATGATAGTAACCTTGATACAATTAGGGCTATGTAGAATCTCACTGCTGTAGCCTACTTTCCAGCTCAATTGACTCAGAGTGTAAGGGTGTTTAACTGGCGGTAGAGAAGTCAGACGCAGGAGAGAAATAATCAACGGCGCAGTTTATTGACAAAAAAACCCACCGGAAAAGAGAATAATAATAAAAATCAATGGGTAACATAACCCGACACACACCAGTACAGACGTACACATACACTTACAATAAACAATCACCGACAAGGACATGAGGGGAAACAGAGGGTTAAATACACAACATGTAATTGATGGGATTGGAACCAGTTGTGATGTAAGACAAGACTAAACCAATTGAAAATGAAAAATGGATCAGCGATGGCTAGAAGGTCGGTGACGTCGACCGCCGAACACCGCCCGAACAAGGAGAGGGAACAACTTCGGTGGAAGTCATGACACAGAGTAATATCTCTGTTACTTTAGGGCAGTTGATCGGTGTGTTGTGCATAGGAGCAGTTCCTAGCTGTGATGTGCATCCTTTAAGCTAAAATATCCCTTCAAAATGGGAAAGTAGTGCTGCTTGCTATTTTGAAGGGGGTCTTGGCTGTCAGTTGAAGGAGAGGGAATAGAATCTCCCACTAGAGACCTGTCCCCTCTTTCTTTCTATTTACTCCTCTCTCTCTCTTCTGTCTTCAAAGGAAAATATGTTGACTTGTCATTCCTCAGATTTCAGAGAGAGAGCAGGGCCTGGGCTCATCGTCTTTAGAATGAAGCACTCTGCTTATTGCAGATTAGTGGGTCAACACGCTCTATTATCAGAGGTCCAGATTGATGAGAAGTGTGAGCACTTCGGGGGCTGCTAAAAGAACACTATATTAGCCAGCTTCAGCCGTTGCCAAAGGCAGCTGCCAGGAAATCAATAAGGAACCTACCAGCACGAGCTTCTATAAGAATAGAGTTTCTCTGATGGCCTGAAATATACAGCTACTAACACAACCCACTGAACTTTTATTCAACTCACCTCTCGGATGGGATGATATCAGATGTAAATCTCCAGTATTTCTGTACGCCAGCTTCTAGGGGCCTTGGCTAACGCACTGTGTGCTTGTGAATAGAGTAATGCAGCCAAGCTATTGGTTATGTTTTGTTTATGTTGACATGTGGACATGTTTACGGAAATAGTTCATGCTTGCTTACAGCAGCAGTGTGTTGGACCTAGAGTCTCTCAGGTTTCACATTTGTTTTAAAGAGCATTCTTTGCTGAGTTGCACACCTGTGTTATTTGATATCGATGCCTATTGATGTTGTAGCTGAATAAGATGAATGCCTCTTGTCGCTCAAGCCACTGTAAATGCTGTAACACACACTGTAAAATATGCAGAGGGGGCAAAACGTCATTGTTTCAGCTGGTTGATTGTTGGTCCAATGCATTAAAGAGAATGTGTGATTTAGTGTAGAGCTCAGCAGATACACAATGGTGGTGTTATATCTCTAGCTGGTATGGGGTCCCTGTGTGTCAATATAGCAGCTTCCTGAGAGCTGTCACTCTGAAGGCCTTGTTAATCCAGCTCTGAGACTAATCACAATTGACGACTCCCCCTGATCTCAACACAGAGCTCCTGCTCAAACTTATTAAAGGAATGGATGATGGTAGGCCCAGGAGTCAGGAGTCTCTACTGGAGTGGAAACCTAGTAACAGCCATATCATTACAAGATTCACCTCTCGAAACATTGTGTCTTCAACTCTGGCAAACACATGTATCTTGATCCTTCTAAACTCCCATTACTTGTATGTGTTGACATGATGTAGTGCCGATGTGTTGGTGTAATAGTAGTTGCTAAATATGACAACTTTACCTCATCTTACGGATACATACACGTAATCTATAATATATTGGATGCTTCAGCTTGGACTGAGGCCAGTATCCCAGCTGGAGAGGTGTGAGAGACTAGTCCATGTTTAGCCAGGGAGAGAGGAGAAGTACTTGGAGGCAGGGTAGTGTAGAGAGGAAAGGGACTGGGTGGACAGGGTAGTGTAGAGAGGAAAGGGACTGGGTGGACAGCGTAGTGTAGAGAGGAAAGGGACTGGGTGGACAGGGTAGTGTAGAGAGGAAAGGGACTGGATGGACAGGGTAGTGTAGAGAGGAAAGGGACTGGGTGGACAGGGTAGTGTAGAGAGGAAAGGGACTGGGTGGACAGGGTAGTGTAGAGAGGAAAGGGACTGGGGGGACAGGTAGTGTAGAGAAGAAAGGGACTGGGTGGACAGGGTAGTGTAGAGAGGAAAGGGACTGGGTGGACAGGGTAGTGTAGAGAAGAAAGGGACTGGGGGGACAGGTAGTGTAGAGAGGAAAGGGACTGGGTGGACAGGGTAGTGTAGAGAGGAAAGGGACTGGGGGGACAGGTAGTGTAGAGAGGAAAGGGACTGGGTGGACAGGGTAGTGTAGAGAGGAAAGGGACTGGGTGGACAGGGTAGTGTAGAGAGGAAAGGGACTGGGCGACAGGGTAGTGTAGAGAGGAAAGGGACTGGGGGGACAGGTAGTGTAGAGAAGAAAGGGACTGGGGGGACAGGGTAGTGTAGAGAGGAAATGGACTGGGGGACAGGGTAGTGTAGAGAGGAAAGGGACTGGGTGGACAGGGTAGTGTAGAGAGGAAAGGGACTGGGGGACAGGTAGTGTAGAGAGAGGAGAGGGAATGGGGGGACAGGGTACTGTAGAAAGGAGATGGACTTGGGGGACAGGGTACTGTAGAAAGGAGATGGACTTGGGGGACAGGTAGTGTAGAGAGAGGAGAGGGACTGGGGGACAGGTAGTGTAGAGAGAGGAAAGGGACTGGGGGGACAGGGTACTGTAGAAAGGAGATGGACTTGGGGGACAGGTAGTGTAGAGAGAGGAGAGGGACTGGGGGGACAGGTAGTGTAGAGAGAGGAGAGGGACTGGGGGGACAGGGTACTGTTGAAAGTTGATGGACAGGTAGTGTAGAGAGAGGAGAGGGACTGGGGGGACAGGTAGTGTAGAGAGAGGAGAGGGACTGGGGGGACAGGGTAGTGTAGAGAGAGGAGAGGGACTGGGAGACAGGGTAGTGTAGAGAGAGGAGAAGGACTGGGTGGACAGTGTACTGTAGAAAGGAGATGGACTTGGGGGACAGGTAGTGTAGAGAGAGGAGAGGGACTGGGGGGACAGGTAGTGTAGAGAGAGGAGAGGGACTGGGGGGACAGGGTTCTGTTGAAAGTTGATGGACTTGGGGGACAGGTAGTGTAGAGAGAGGAGAGGGACTGGGGGGACAGGGTACTGTAGAAAGGACGTCCCACGGAGCACCATTAAATCCATTATTAAAAAATTGCGTAACTCGTTAAAATGGAAAAGGTTCCATGTGACAGAGCACACTTGGTTGGGGTAGTGTGGAGAGAGGAGAGGGACTAGGTAACCGGGTACTGTAGATATGCTGTTCAGGGTACACAGAGGCCTTCCTCAGCCCTCTGAGTGAGCTGTTGTTTCATCTTCCTGCAATGTTTCCTCCACAACCCCTGCCAAGTGTGCTCTGTCACATGGAACCTTGTCCATTTTAATGAGTTATGCAAATGACCTTGTGTTGTAGTTCATTGACAATCCAAGGACATCTCAATCTAAGATGTAATGGTGGGAATAAAATAAATATAATAAGGACGCATAATAAAACAAGTAAGAATAAACATGATGATTTCGCCTTCACCCACAATCATGTTGTGGGTAAAGACAGTGCTGAGGTACAGTGCATTGCAAAAGTATTCATTACCATCACTCCACAAATATCTTGTTAACAAACTATAGTTTTGACAAGTCGGTTAGGACATCTACTTTGTGCATGACACAAGTCATTTTTCCAACAATTGCTTACAGACAGATTATTTACCTTATAATTCACTATATCACAATTCCAGTGGGTCAGAAGGTTACATACACTAAGTTGACTGTGCCTTTAAACAGCTTATGAAATTCCAGAAAATGATGTCATGGCTTTAGAAGCTTCTGATAGGCTTATTGACATCATTTGAGTCAATTGGAGGTGTACCTGTGGATGTATTTCAAGTCCTACCTTCAAATTATGTGCCTCTTTGCTTGACATCATGGGGAAATCAAAAGAAATCAACCAAGACCTCAGAAAAATAAATTTGCTGCAGGAGGGACTGGTGCACTTCACAAAATAGATGGCATCATGAGTTAGGAACATTATGTGGGTATATTGAAGCAACATCTCAAGACATCAGTCAGGAAGTTAAGGCTTGGTCGCAAATGGGTCTTCCAAATGGACAATGACCCCAAGAATACTTCCAAAGTTGTGGCAAAATGGCTTAAGGACAACAAAGTCAAGGTATTGGCATGGCCATCACAAAGCCCTGACATCAATCCTATAGAAAATGTGTAGGCAGAACTGAAAAAGCGTGTGCGAGCAAGGAGGCCTAGAAACCTAACTCAGTTACACCAGCTCTGTCAGGAGGAATGGGCCAAAATTCACCCAACTTATTGTGGAAAGCTTGTGGAAGGCTACCCGAAACATTTCACCAAAGTTAAACAATTTAAATGCATTGCTACCAAATACTAATTGAGTGTATGTAAACTTCTGATCCACTGGGAATGTGATGAAAGAAATACAAGTTGAAATAAATCACTCTTTACTATTATTCTGACATTTCACATTCTTAAAATAAGGTGGTGATCCTAAGACAGGGAATTTTTACTAGGATTAAATGTCAGGAATTGTGAAAAACTGAGTTTAAATGTATTTGCCTAAGGTTTATGTAAACTTCTGACTTCAACTGTATACACCTGTTCTGAAAGGCCCCAGAGTCTGCAACACCACTAAGCAAGGGGCACCACCAAGCAAGTGACACAATGAAGACCAAGGAGCTCTCCAAACAGGTCAGGGACAAAGTTTTGGAGAAATACAGAACAGGGTTGGGTCCCCTCAATACGGTGCAGCTGCTTGCCTATGGTCCTGTAGCCCATCCCAGCCTTGTGCAGGTCTACAATTTTTCCCTGATGTCCTTACACAGCTCTCTGGTCTTGGCCATTGTGGAGAGGTTGGAGTCTGTTTGATTGAGTGTGTGGACAGGTGTCTTTTATACAGGTAACGAGTTCAAACAGGTGCAGTTAATACAGGTAATGAGTGGAGAACAGGAGGGCTTCTTAAAGAAAAAGTAACAGGTCTGTTAGAGCTGGAATTATTACTGGTTGGTAGGTGATCAAATACTTATGTCATGCAATAAAATGCAAATGAATTACTTAAAAATCATACAATGTGATTTTCTGAATAAAATTTACAGACCTCTACATGCTTTGTAAGTAGAAAAACCTGCAAAATCGGCAGTGTAACAAATACATGTTCTCTCCACTGTATATTATTTAGTGTATGGTATATATAAAATAAGATTAAATTGAGAATAGTCTGATGGGTCAGAATATTATCACTTGGCAATGATGTCCAGCATGTGCACTCTTTTTCAAACCATAGTTGCATGCATCATATAGCCTAGCCCATAGGCCTATATGTTTTTATAAGATTTGTAGAACCCCTGGAACAGGGTTGGAGAGCCCATAGCCTACAGAGCTTAGTAAAACGTGTTCTTATGAGCCCAGTCATTGCGCAATCGTGTGTCAAAACAGAGTTCCAGATTTCTCATGCTGCTATACTTCTTCTTCGGGATTGGGTTGGCAGATCAAATCCAACTTAAAGGTGCATACACCGTCACCTACTGTCATAAAATGTGAGGCCAGTCACTACCTACCAACATTAAATTCTTTATTATTCCTGTTCCTAAAAGCAAAAACTTGCACCACCAACTAACCCTACACCTATATACCAACAACTAACCCTACACCTATATACCAACAACTAACCCTACACCTATATACCACTATTTCATATAAATTAAAATCACCCTATTAGCTCTTCTGCAGTAAATTATTGTACACCCAGGTACTTCTCTGCAGCTGCCACCTACACTCATTAAACCCCACTACTCCATTCCACTACTTTGACCCTATCTACTCCTGCACCACACCAAATGCCTGGGAGGACGGGACATCACCTCTCAACACACCCTGTAACTCTTCTGAAGTCAACTATCGTATTCCTGCTATATTAATTGCTCAATTTTTTTAATGAAGCACATTAATCCACTTTACAACCGGGGTAGACTACCTGGCAGTGGAGGCTGGTGGAAGGAGCTACAGGGCCTTCAGAAAGTATTCACACCCCTTTACTTTTTCCACATTTTGTATTGTTACAAAGTGGAATTTTTTTCAACGATCTACAAAAACTACTCTAAACTAAAATTCTAACATTTGTAAAACAATTTTGAATAATATGAATGTATCTTGATTAGATAAATATTCAACAACCTGAGTCAATACGTTAGAATCACCTCAAAATGATTCAAGCTCTGCCAAGTTGGTTGCTAATCATTGCTCGACAGCCATTTTCAAGTCTTGCCATATGTTTTCAAGCCCATTTAAGTCAAAACTAACTTGGCCACTCAGGAACATTCAATGTTGTATTGGTAAGCAACTCGAGTATATATTGTCCTGCTGAAGGCATCTGTTGGAAAGCAGACTGAACCAGGTTTTCCTCTAGGATTTTGCCTGTGCTTAGCTATATTCCCTTTCTTTTTATCCCCCCCAAAAAGTCCCTAGACCTTGCCAAGGAATAGCTTATCCATAATATGATCCAGCCACCCCTATGCTTGAAAAGATGAGTGGTACTCAGTGATGTGTTATGTTTGGGGCAAATCTAACACATCACTTTGACTTCAGGACAAAAATTATATTATTTTGCCACATTTTCATTGCAAATTGGATGCATGTTTTGGAATATTTTTATTCTGTATGTAACAGTGTTGCTTCTGTCCCTCTCCTCACCCCTACCTGGGCTCAAACCAGACACATCTACAACTGCCTCCCACAAAGCAGTGTTACCTATTGTTCCACAAAAGCCACAGCTACTTCAAGGTCTCAAAGCCAGTGACATCACCAATTGAAACACTATTAGCGCGCACCCTGCTAACTAGCTACCCATTTCACATTGGTTACACTCACCCCCCTTTTGACCGCAGCAACCAGTGATCCAGGTCAGCAGCATCAATGTAACAGTATAGCTTCCGTCCCTCTCCTCACCCCAACCTGGGCTCGAACTAGAGACCCTCTGCACACAACAACATCTGCCTCCCACGAAGCATCGTTACCGATCGCTAGATAACAATGCTTCGAGGGTGACTGTTGATGTGGGCAGAGGGTCCCTGGTTCAAACCCCTTAACTATCTCATGTTTTGATAATATGAATAAGAATGTAGTCCATTGAGTTTGGAAATCAGTATGTCAATTTCTCCCATAGTTCCCATTTTAAATATAAAAAATATGCATAGAGATTCACAACACTATAACATTTGAATGTTGTAAAATGCTGCCCTGCCTGGACACTCACATTCAAATCATTTTCACCTTTCATCGCTCCCATTTTGTCACGGCTTTCTTCCTGGGAAGGAGAGGCGGACCAAAACGCAGCATGGTTATAGTTCATGGTTCTTTAATAAGAAAACTCAAACATGAACAAACTACAAAACAATAACCGTGAAAACCATAACAGTCCTAACTGGTGCATAAAACACAAAATACCCAAGGAATATGGCTGCCTAAATATGGTTCCCAACTCTGAGACAACGATAAACACCTGCCTCTGATTGAGAACCACTCTAGGCAACCATAGACTTACCTAGACAACTAAACTGAACACAACCCCATTAATCAAATAAAACCCCTAGACAAGACGAAACACAATAAATCACCCATGTCACACCCTGGCCTAACCAAAATAATAAAGAAAACAAAGATAACTAAGGCCAGGGCGTGACACATTTTCAATCAAAAACTATAAATTAGAGATTCACAAGACTAACATTTGAATATTGTAAAGTGCTGCCCTACCCTGGCTGGCAAGGACTCTCAGGTGAAGCCATTGCATGTATAGTGTGGACTATCCTTTTCTAAACGTATGAAACATCAAAACATTCTAGAAAACCTTGCTATCACAACAGCTGTTCACTTTACTGTGATTCTGAAAATGATTTTCTGAATCAGCTGATGATTGTTGAAACGTTATAGGCTACAGCCTATACGCAAAAGGCTACAGCTCGTTTCACAGCTTCCCCATGCTTCACAGCTTCCCCTGAAAACTTGACGGTATTGTAGCCTCACGCAGACTAAAGAATAATGGAGGAAGGTGTTTGCTTATGCTGCAGTGTTCGGAGTGAAATATTATGCGTTTCAGCGGTGCTTCGTCATTTTACAGAGTAATTGTTTGATTGACTATATGCTTATCATTTAGTAGGTCTATTGGTAATTGTTAATTACACTATACACATAACATATGCTTGGGTTCCACCTTGTCATCCCTGATCTACTTGCCTAAATAAGTGAATGCTAGAACATTGGTCGCCAGGATTAGCTATTTGTATCTAGTCTCTTAATAATTGCAGAGCGGTGCAAGTTAGACACGTGTTCATTATAGTCATACTAAGTGGTGACGCAAGGCTCGCTATCTTGACTAGATCCTCTAGAGACTCACCGGGCCTGTTGCATTTATTCACATAATAATGGAGTCAGATTAATGAATGTAGTTTATTACATATTCAACATAATGGTTGGATCATTTCCATCCAACTATAAATGGTGACCCCTCCTCAGTTGATGGGGATTTCTATAGCCAACTACAAGCATACATAAAATCAACTATACAGTAATCATAGGAACAATAATGTAACGTGTACGCCCGAAGTCGGGAAGCAAGTACAGGGAGTGAATTTAATTTAAAAAATGAAACATGAACCAAAACAAGTAACACGAGCCGTGTACAAACAGGAACTGAATCAATAAAGCCTGGGGAAAGAACCAAAGGGAGTGACAGATATATGGGAGGTAATCAGGAGGCTGATGGAGTCCAGGTGAGTCTCGTGAAGCACAGGTGCGCGTAACAATGGGGACATGTGTTGACATTGAGTGCCAGAGAGGAGGAGCGGGAGTAGACATGACAGATAACAGGGAACATGAAACAGTTAGGCTACATCCTCAGTGTAACGAAATGGGAATTCCATTTACCGTGGGTGCATTTTTAAATATACTTTTTATTTTGTGTGGTTTCAGTATAGCCAAGTGGTGGGCAGTGTTTGATGGTGCAGTACGCCTGAGCTATTGTCTTGCAGCGAAGCTGGCCTCAATGTGAGGTCAGAAAGAGCGCATTTCCATTTCAGTATCTGACAAAAGCACCTAATGGATCTGCTGCTATCATAATTAACTTGTTTTTTATTCTGTGCTGACCTTGCACTGTGACCATATGCTTTGTGAAGTATTAAATCATTTTGTCACCCCTGTTGAGAGATGTTATGGAAACACTTATAAACCCTTTCTAAAGATATTGGAAATCCGAGTGCATGTGGACATATTTGACTGTTATGTGTCTATTCTAAGCATTAGGCTATGTAGCAAAGGGTTTTTTGTTAGTTCTGACCCCTGACCACAAATGTTCACACGGCAAGGGCGTGGTAGTGGAGGTATTTTGGGCTTGTTTCTGGGAACACACACGGGATCCCTGGCACATCTGGGTGTGGTTTGTACTACATTGCCTAAGCTTGGCCATGACAGAAGGTGGGTTACATCACTCGCTAAAGCTCCCATCAGCACGTGACATCCCCATGAAATATGATTAATATACGTCACTGGTCTCTGAGCCAGCACTAATCCCCTTGAGAAAGTGTGTGTGTGTCACCATTGACTTTCTTGAACAAGCAGTACATATTCTTCAACGAGTCATGATCTAGGAAGCACACTGAATCATCTTTGTCGTCCTCATCAAAAGGCAATGGAGAAAAACACACAATCAAAATTGGATCCAACTACAGGGTTATGTAGCTAAACAAATGTTGCATGCGTGCATTTGGGTGTGTGCAGTTAGCTATCTTTATTCCTGCAAATATATACATCTTTCAATACGTACACTAATGTGTACAGTAGAGCATGTGTTTATAAGTATCATTTAAGTGTTGTGTGTGCATGAGGGTTTATCTGTGCAAGCGTATGGTATATCCTAATATCTCACACACACATGGTGATTGAATAGTACACCACTGGCGGGATAGTACACCACTGGCGGGATAGTACACCACTAGCGGGATAGTACACCACTGGCGGGATAGTACAACACTGGCGCCCTGCTCTAGGCAGAGTTTACTGATAATGCTTTTCTTCTCAACTGGCCCAAAATAAATGGAGCAAAAAGTCAATGCTGATGTTGAGTGATTTCATGTAAATAGCAATAAGATTCCCTGTAAGATATGATTTGTTTTCTGACAAGGTAAGACATTTGTATGTAATGACATCAATACATTTTGCTGCTTTTGTATCGGTGATGAATGCTGTTCAAAAATCAATATTATGGAGGTGAATTATTTTTCCTCTATTGTATTTGGAACAAAGCCATGTGTTGGCTTGGAATAATGCCAACATGGTCTGTAATAAGCACTTGCCACCTGTGCGTTGTCCCCTCTATTGACAGAAGTAATAGATGATCTGACTACTAACCACTGTGTGTTGTTCTCTGTGTTGACAAAAGGAATGGCTGTGTCTGAACTGCCAGACACAGAGAGCTCTGTCGGGTCAGCTGGGAGACATGGGGATGATGGCCCAGCCACAACTCACAATGACTGGTGCCCAGCCCACACCACAGCCTGTAGCCACATCCACCAGGACAGAGCCCCTGTTTCCAGCAGCAACCACAACTGAGGCCCAGGCTGTTCCTCTCATATCAGAGCCCATTCCACATACACTAACACCTGCTCTTGCACTAAAGGAGCTGGAGCCAACGGTGAAAGTCTCTGAGGCTGAAGCTCCCAATGCGGTCGCAAAGGCTGAGGCTCCAAAGACAGAAGTTCTCAAGGTGAAGATTGCCAAGACAGAGGCACCAAAAATGGAGTCTTCTGTGGCAGAAGTTCCTACAAATGAGCTGCCCAAACCAATGCCACCTAAATCTGAACCACCCAAGACTCCAGTGGTAGCTGCTCCTGTTGTCTCTGTCCCAATGACTGAGGCCATGACTGCTCCTGCTCCTCTACCCACCACAGTCGCTACTGCCATTGCTGTCACTCCAGCCACTGCGAAGGCTCAACCAGCAGAGCTACCTAAACCAGTAGAGGAGAAGGTTGAGAAGCCAGCAGAGAAGGATGAGAAGCCACTGAAGCAACAGAATCCAGTACCTGTCACAGTGCCTGAGAGGGTAACTCCACAACCAGTCCCAACAGCTGATACTATCAAGAAAGAGGCTGCTCCATTGGTTGAAAAGGTGGATGATGTCCTTCCTGAACCTCAGCAGATTCTCACTGAGAAGGAGACTGGGGAGGCAAGCATTTGTTCAACAGTTTGAATCAATGTATTGTTGTTTGTGTTTGTTGTTAACATAATTCCTATAATCTTTAGTCAAGATTGTGATTCCATACAAATACAGATTGCTGCCATAGTTCTTAACTGTTCACACAAATAGAATTTGCTCCAGGAGCCATAAACTAAAACAGATAGCAAAGTGTGTGAGACATATGTTTTTATTTGTCCATGCATAGGACAAGCACATTTTAATGTGATGCTTTTTTTCATTTTCAGGAGGAGAACGAGCCAACTGCAGACTCCCTCCTAGCAGACCAGGTAGTAGTTGAGGTACCGTCCAGCCCAGCCAGTCCATTTGAGGCTGACACCAAGACTGAGGACCATAGTATCAAGTCCCAGGATGGACCAGATATACTTCCTATATCACAGGGCTCCTACAGCTCAGAGGAAGAGCTGAAGGAGTTGCAGACAGACAGAAATGTCCCTATGATTGACACGACCGCTGACACAGCCATGCCTTCCAAGGAAGAGGTGAATGTGGAGAAGAGGCGTCTGAATTATGTACAGATGGAGGAGAGCAGTGGGAGCGAACCCTCTCCCTCGCCCCAGGTCCAGAGACGGAGGTTAAGTGCGATAGCAGTCAGCACGGCAGCCTCATCCAGCAGCGAGGACTACAAAGCAGACAGCCCAGCAGTCAGCCCAGACTCATCTGTGGATGAGGAGGAGTTCATCCGCAGGCAGATCATGGGGATGACAGGAGAGGAGGAGATGTTTCTCTCAGAGGAGGAAAAAGATGAGAAAGAGAGCATAGAGGAGGAGACCAAGGAGGCTGAGGTAGATAACGAATCAGGCAAATCCAAACTTCTACTAAAGAAAGGCATTATGGATAATGAAGACAGCCCAGCCAGGAGACCATCTCCAGGATCTGAGGCTAAAACCACTGCAGATAGGTCTGAGCTCACCACCACTGTGTTTAAGAAAGACATGGCGTTACAGAGAACAAAGAGCACGGATGATGGAGATGCTGAGGTGGAGAGCATCACAGAGTCTCTGGAGGATAAATCCAAGGGTGAGGGGTCATCCAGTGTCCAGGTGTCCAGCTTCACCCCTGGAACCTCCCCCACCTCAGCCTCTTCTCTGGAGGAGGACAGCGACAGCAGCCCCAGCCACAAGAGGAGTGGGGAGGGGAAACAGCACCGCAAGGCCAAGCACAGGCAGGCAGGCCAGTCCCTTCCCACCATCGAGGACTCGTCAGAAGAGGAGGAACTCAGGGAGGAAGAAGATCACCTCAGGGAGCAGGAGAAACAGGAGTCGGACCAGCAGCAGGGGAAGAGGAGCTCCAAGAAGTCCAAGAGGGATAAAGACGAACTACAGACTCAGAGGAAATGGGATAAGCCTGTAACCTCGCCCAGTAACCTGTCTCCTATTGAAAACGCCTCGCCCACTGTGGAGATGAGGCAGGCTAGAGAGATGGAAGTGTTTCACAAGTCCTCAGGCTCTGACTATTCTCCTAGCATGGAGTCTGATTCAGAAGCGTTTCACACAGAGGCCAAGATAGCTGTCCCAAAAGGACAGAAGTTCAGTACTGCAGAGCCACTAAAGAATGCAGAGGATATATATGAGGAGATGCTTCAGAAAGCTAGATCTCCTAAAGGAGAGACAGAGCCAGTCCCTGAGATAGAGCCACTCTACGGAGGCATGGCCATAGAGGACTACCTCTATGAGTCCCTAGTGGAGGAGCCTGAAGCTAAACCTAGTTCAGCCCTACCGGAGCAGTCCAGTAAAGACCATGCTAAAGAGCCAGGGAAGAAAAGTTTAAGATCTCCTGAAGAGGTGTATGAGGAAATAATGCTGAAGAAGAAGGAACTGATGTTGATAGAGCAGGAGTTCCAGAGGGCTCAGTCAGCGATGGACACTCCAACTCCAGAAATACATGTGACTGCACCATCCAGTGCTGCAGCTGAGAGCTGCAAAGTTGGTGAGGCAGAGGGAGAGAAGCCTATGTTAGATGCGGATTCTACCTACGTTAAGAGGAAGAAACGTCCTGCTCCACCACGACCCTCTGAACCTCCTAAACGGCCCGAGGTCTACGTTGCCAAGCCAACAGTTCCTCAGGATATGACTATGAGGAGGGCTCTTTTCCCCATACCGGATTTGAAGATCACCCAGTGTTCCTCTGGAGAGGATGAAACGGATGATAGTATAATAGAGGAGTATGGAGTGGGAGTGTCCTCTGATATTACCCCTAGCGATGAGTCTGAAACTAAAGAACAGGTAGAGTCCTCTCCAGTTTCAGAACATACACCAATAATAGAGGCAGCTGAGATTGAACCCATCATTGTAGTGTGTGAGGTTCCCCAGGCGAAAGCTACTCCAGCCCCTGCCCCTGAGACAGTTCTAGCCACCAGTACAACCACCACAACATCACCAATCTCTCCGGTATCACCTCCCACCTCACCAGCAACTCCAGACTCAAGTCTAGCCTCCAATGCTACTTCCTCTTCCTCTTTCCAAGCTCCAAGTCCTCTCTCCTCTGACTCTACTCCAGTGTCCACTCCAACACCAGACCTGGCCAAAGCTGCAGCTCCCTTCGCAGCTCAGCTGCCTGCTGATATCTCCCCTCCTTCTATTGCTCCCATTATGCCTGTTTCTCCAACCACAGTTTTAGTCACAATTCCAGATGTGGTGACAGATCCAACCCAAGCACCAACACCAGCTACAACTACAGTCCATGCTTCTGCTCCACTAGCCCAACCCCAAGCCTCAGTCCCTGCCTCAGTGGTGGTGCACATACCTGATCCGGTTGTAATCCAAATGCCAGACCTGGTTACATCTCCATCCCAGATGTCTGTTCAGGGTCCACCTTCTGTGCAGGTCACAGCACCAACTCCAGTACCAAGCCCAGTACCTTCTGAAGCCACATCTCCGGTCCCAGCTGCTCCCAGTGCAATGTCAACTTCGGCTACAGTCTCTGCTCCAACTCCAGCCCCAGCTCCAGTTGTAGTCCAAATGCCAGACCTGGTTACCATCACCTCTTCAGTTTCACCCCAAGCCCCACTACCTGTGACATCCTCGGCTCCTGCCCAAGCTACAGTGGTGCATTCAGTCCCTGTCCAGACTGCTGCCCCACCTCCAACCCCAGTAGTAGTCCCAGCCATAGGGACACGCCGAATTCAGAGACAAGCCTCCACCAAAAAAGCCCCACCTCCTCCTCCACCTAGGTCTACATCTGTCTCCCTGCCCCAAACCTCAGCAGAGCCTACCTCTATCAGGGCCATCCATAATGTCTCCCCGACCGTGACTACCACAATAGCCATGGGAGCAGCTCTGCCTGTGGTGGTGAATGTACAGTCGCTAGTGGAGGATGTCCGGCCAGAAGGTGTTGCTGGCTCTCAGGTTATGATGACCCCAACCAGACAGGGGCATGTGGTCATCATAGTTCCCAATGTGAAGAACATGTCAGTGCTCAGCCAGACAACCCAAGACCTTGTGGCAAACTCAGTGGCAATAACTACCACCTCTGCTGTGGTTGATGGCAGTAGTCAGATAGCAGCAAGGCCTGTGGTTGTCAGTGTTGCTCCTTTCTATACTGCTCCCTCTGTTCCTGCTGTACACAGCTCAGACACATATATACCTTTGGCAGATACCCCAACACCTCCTTTGCCTCCTCCACCACCCCCTGCCACCTTACAAAAGCCAGCTGTTTATCCCAAAAAGCCTTCCATTTCCATCCCACCTTCAGTCCCAACATCAGTGCCAGTCTCAGCTGCTTTGACAATGGCACAGGCAACTGTAACAACCTCAGACCCCAGTCCAGTACACAAGGCCCCTGCACCCCCTCCAGTCCCCCCCAAGCCTGTGTCCATCCCAGCAGGGCTGGTGTTCAGCCACCGACCAGGGGAGAGTGTCAAACCTCCAGTGTATCCCACTGCCAGCCACACACTTCCCACGACCAGAGAAGTGGTTCCGAAAGCCAGCTCAGCAGAGCCATTCACAGCCACAACACTGCCCAGGACCAGAGAACCTCCCAATGCCCTGTCTCTGAGTCTGACCACCCCAGTGGAATCCAAGATGAGTGCTACCTCACCCAGGTCCCCTCTTTCTCCAAGGAACGCCAAGTGTCTGGAGACGTATGTTGTGATAACTCTGCCCTCAGAGCCTGGCACACCCACAGAGGGAATCACTGTCCAAGCCCCCATCAGAAGAGGGTCCATCCTCCCCTCTAAGCAGACAGGCCCAGGGGTTAGGACCACACCGTCAGAACAGCAGTCACCCATTGAGGCCTTCTCAGCCCAGGACAATGTCAGGAGAGCATCAGTTCCCTCATTGAGGCAGCCACCACCACCAGCAGCAGCAATAGGACCAGTCGAAGTAGCAGCACCCCTAGAGGGAGTCACTGTTCTAGCAACAGCAAGACAGCCTTCCATACCATCAGCTATGCAGCCTCCATACGGTATGGCTGAGGTGGTGACAGTTTCAGCTGGGTCTGAGATGCCTATTCAGGTACACAATGTCCCAGCTCCAATCAAGAAACCGTATAAACCTCCAACAGCCAAGCCATCGCAGACAGTGTCTGTGGTTATGACGATGCCATCAGAGCAACGGGTTCCTGTAGAAGTGTCTGCAACTCAAGCCTCTGGTAGAAGGGCATCAATACCTGCTGTACCTCAGCAGCCACAATATGTGGCTGAAGTAATGGCTTTACCAGCAGAGCTGGACATACCTACAGAGGTTGTTTCAATTGAGGCCATGTCTGGAAGAGCAACAATACCATCAGAAATGCAGCAACCACAAACCATGGCAGAGGTAATGCCATTACAGCAGGAAATACCAACGGGAGCTATGGCCATCCAAATCCATGTAGAAGCTACACCCTCAACCATGCATCAGTCACCATCTCTGATAGAGGTGGTTTCAACTGAGGGTGTCTTTAGAAGAGCATCAATACCATTGGAAATGCAGCAACCACAAACCATGACAGAGGTAATGCCATTACAGCAGGACACACCATCAATACGATCATCTGCACCACAACCACAAGGAGTGGCTGAAGGAATGACTTTTCCTTCAGAGTATGACATGCCTACGGAGGTTATAACAACTGAGGCCACTACCACTAGAAGGACATCCATATCCTCTGTAGCACAACAACCATTCACATTTGCTGAAGTAATGACTTACCCATCAGAGTATGAAACACCCACCCAGGTGGTTACAACTGAGGCTATTTCCACTACAAAAAGAGAGTCTATAACCATGCAGCAGCTTCTAACTATGGCCCAGGTTATCACAATGCCTGCAGAGGCAGAGGTACCTCTAGAGGCATATGCTGCCCAAGTTCAATACAGGAGAGAATCCATCCCCTCAGCAGTGCAACCACCACAGGCAGTATCAGAGGTCCTGAGTTACTCATCAGAGTATGAGACCCCCCTCGAGGTCATTACAACTGAAGCCTACACCAGGAGAATGTCAGTTCCCTCTGGCCAGGAGGTTCCCCAGACTGTCCCCGTGGCTCCAGTCACCATCACCAGGAAGTTCCACCAGGAGTCGATAGAGAGCCAGGAAATCCGTGGGCCTGAGAAGGTGGTGTCCAGCCTGAGCCACGTGTACTCCTCCTCTATCTCCACCTCAGCCCAGCCCCCAGAGAGACTGCCCAGCTTGGTCACTCAGGTGGTCACCACCGAGGTTCAGAGAACCACTGTGTCTGTGGTTCATGAGAGGCTTCCCCAGGCTCCTGCGTCAGACGCATTGGCCATCCTTATCCAGCCAGACCTGGCTAAAGTCCAGCCCTCTCCCAAACAGAACGGGAAGATCTACTCCGGTGATGCCATTGACCTCCGCACCATTAAGGTCGGTGTAAAGATGACCGATTCAGGGATGGACTTGACGCCTCAGGAATCGAGTCGCCAGTCTGTCTGTAGCAACTCTAGTGGCCGACATACGGCAGTGCAGCCAGAGATAGTGAACCTGAGTGCTGAGATCACCCCTTCCGCCACGTTGGCTGTTGTCACTGATAGCATCACTATTGTCACCTGTTCAGCCACCATTGCCTCCTACACCAGCGAGCCAGAAGAAAAGCCTTTAGATCTGCAGGGTTATGTTGCCTCCATGCCTCTCCCTCTTACCACATACAAACCATTCGAGCCTCTGGCACAGATAGTGTATAGGCGTGTAGACTCACCACCTATCGTCAGCACGGTGATAGCCAGAGACACAGAGACACCAATTAACCTGTCCTATGGAGCCTCCACAGTAGATAGCAGGCTTCCAGTGACCATGGCCCCAGCTGTCAGCAATGGGGGAACCATGCTCTCAGAGCTGGCTGGGGCCGTGGACCTGTCCACCTCCAGACCCCTTAGGGCCATGGTGGCTCTGTCCGGCACCAGCCCAGGTGTGGTGACCACGGTTGTAGAGGATGATGGGACGCCCATAGATCTGACAGCTGGGAAAAATGTGTGCTGTGACGTCATCTACAAGCTACCCTTCACAGGGAGCTGTAGGACCCAGCCACCAGTTATTACCCAGCCTGACCACTTCAGCTACAGAGACGACCACTACCAGTATGATCATGCTGGGGTCTATGGAATCAAGGTCTTGAACGGCAAGGCCATGTCTGAGACCAATCTGGCTGATGCAGGACTCTTCCTCTATAATGGAAAGACCGAATATGACTATAACGGAGTCTTGGACAGTGCGGTAGACCTGACAGCTGGTAATATATCCGCAGGTTGGTGTGTTCCTTTTTTACCTGCTTGAATTTGATTTCTGAATGTAAAATTATTTCAGTTATCATTGTTTTCCATTATGATTTTAATGAGCATTTACTGTACTTTTGCATGATTTATGAAATGATCTAGATTTCCATCAATGTTCTGTTCCTTTTGTCTTTTCTTTCTTTTTACACAGATGCATGCGTATGCCTGCGTGTTCTCCCACAATATTTTGGCTTTGCATCGTGCTAGCTGGACAGACTGGAGATGCTTGCATGCTTAGTGCTATGATCTCCCCAAATCAAATCTGCATGGCCTTTATTTTGTACAGAACATGTATATACAGTATGATGTTTTAGTCATTGACTTAAACCTACATTTCTGGACCCGTCATGACAGGTGAAGCTCTAGACTACACTAGTAAAGCTGCTGGGGCCTATACTGGGATATCCACTGCTCCATATTCCCAGGTCCCTGCTTATAGTGTCTTTAGATCCTCAGACGGAATGGTATACTCCTCCATAGCAGCCCCTGTTCCTTCTACATATGCCATTACCACCCAGCCAGGGTCCATCTTCAGCACCACCCTACCCCCTACCACCACCCTCCAGGAGCAGCCAGCCCAAGCTCCATACCCCTATGGCTTCATCCCCACCACCGACCCTGGCAACCAGATCATCAGCCTGGGAACTGGCCTGCCCAAGGACCTGCTGCCCAGCGCTCTGGCTGACATCATGACTGGCTTCCCTGCCCTGTACTCTGACCAGACCCTGGAGGCCATCGCAGCCTCTCTGGAGGCCCTGGCCTCGTTGCCCATGTTCCCCGGCCTGGATGACAGCAAGATCACCCAGTATCAGATGGAGAGGGAGTTCCTGCAGCTGGAGAAGCTGAAGCAGCTGTGTCTGGCAGAGGAGCTGGAGTGGGAGAGGCAGGAGATCCAGCGCTACCGCGAGCAGGAGCAGATCATGGTGCAGAGGGAGCTGGAGGAGCTGCAGGTATGAATGTGTGTGTATATGTCTCCTGTGCTAATGTATCTGTTACTGTAAGAGGATGGACAATTGGCTGGACAACAATCTTATTCTAATCTATTCTAGTCTATTCTATTCTACAGGCTCTGAAACAGAAGTTGTTAGTTCAACAGGAAGAGGAGCACCAGGCACACCTTGTAGCACAGCAGGAGACCTACAACCAGCAGAGGGAACAGCTAGAGCAGATCCAACAGCTCCAGGTGCAGCTACAGCACCAGCTAGAGGAGCACTACGGTACCACAGGAACCTCAGATAACCTGCTAGAGGCACAGTATGCAGGGGTGGGGGATAACGGTCAGTACTGGCCTGTTAGGGATGAGTCCACCACCTCATCCACTGTCATCCAGCTAGAAGGTGGGGTGCAGTATGTGACCGGTGAGGGTCAGAGAGAGGTTGGAGGTCAGGACCAGCTGCAATTCAGTAGGAAACAGTCGGCAGGGTCTAAGCAGCCTGGTGACCAGGGTTATGGTACAGGGGTGGTAGGGAAGAGGATAGTGGACAGTGGGGTCCAGACAGACGATGAGGACTCGGTAGACAGAACGTATGTGGGGAGGAGGAAGAGGAACAACAGGGGGAGGGGTGTAGACAGCAGTGTTCAGACTGATGATGAGGAGGACCAAGAGGATGGGTGGGACATGCCAACCAGGTCGCGGCGGCGCTCCCGCTCCAGCAAGCACAGCGGTGAGGGGAAACACAGTGGCTCTAAGGTCTCCAGCATTGCCATCCAGACTGTGGCAGAGATCTCTGTCCAGACCGACCACTCTGGCAGCATCAAATGCCCCAGCATTCAGATGGACACTAAGGTGGAGATCATCAAACACATCTCAGCCCCAGAGAACTCTCAGAGAGGAGGCAGCCTCAGCTGCCAGACAGACACAGACCGCAGGCGCCACTTGCCCGTAGAGGTGGGCTACAGCGCCTACCTGAAGGCAGACCTCGCCCCCAAGTCCCCCAAAGTGCTTTACTCTCCCGTGTCCCCCCTCTCCCCGAGTAAGGCCATGGAGGAAGGGCAGAAGAGGCTGACCACTGACCCGTCCAGGTTTTCCAACGGCCCTAGGATGCTGAAGCCTGGACCGAAGTCTCTGCCTGACCCCAAGTCTCTCAGCCCCACCACCGAGGACAGGATAGGCTACCACCACACAGAAACCTACTCTGTAAGTCACTGTAGTAAGAATAATGGTAACATAAGATAGTGTTAAACATGACCACGTTAAAGTGGGCATAGTTAAGCACTTTCATCGCATGTTGTTGACATTTTTGTTGAAAATAAACCTGGCAATAGTATTAAGTATTCTATCTTATCTCGTATCTTATTGCTTTTCCCTCTGTCCTAGGGCCAGGGCTCTCCGTCAGGCACTGGAAAGAAGGTGAAGAGGACCCTACCCAACCCTCCCCCGGAGGATGACCCTCTGACTGGCCCATCAGGCTACAGCGCCAACTCAGCGCGCCGACGTCTCGGCCGTCACACCACCATGGCCCGGGCCAAGATCTTGCAGGACATCGACAAGGAGCTGGACCTGGTGGAGAGAGAGTCATCCAAGCTCCGCAGAAAACAGGCCGAGCTAGATGAGGAGGAGAAAGAGATTGACGCCAAGCTGAGGTAATTTATTAATTTAACAATTTGTGAACCAGGCAAGTCAATATAGAACCAGTTCTGATTTACAATACAATAACATGCTTTAGATGAGTAGAACACATTGGTGTGTATGAAGTGATTCCACATTTTTAGCACTTGGAAAGCACTTGTATAAATCCAATCCCATCTTCTCCTTCTAACAGGTACCTGGAGATGGGCATCAACCGTCGTAAGGATGCCCTGCTGCAGGAGAGGGAGAAGAGGGAGAGGGCCTACCTGCAGGGTGTGGCTGAGGAGAGAGACTACATGTCGGACAGCGAGGTCAGCAACATCAGGGAGACCAGAGGGAACAGCCACGGCCTGGAGAGACCCAGGACAGCTCCACAGTCAGAGTTCGACCAGTTCATTCCCCCTGAAACTGAGGCTGACTCCCAGTACCCCACTCTTACCAGTCCCTACTCCCACTACACCCAGTATGTCCCTCAGACCCAGGCCATCAGCCACTACCCCCAGCAGACCCTGTACCAGCAGCAGGCCCTCTACCAGCAGCACCCCTACCAGAGTCAGTCAGTCTACTCCTCTGTGCCAAGCCTGTCCTACCCCCAGGCCTCCCACTCCCACCAGCAGGCCCAGTCCTCAGGCTACCAGTCCAAGAACACCACCAACTACGAGGTGATCCGGAACCAGCCCATGATCATCGTACCCTCCTCCAGCGAGGGGGGGTATGGGGTGGGGAAGTACGGCAGTCTGGAACTGAGGATGGGCCTGGAGGAGAGGAGCATGGCCTCCAGCCCCATGTCTAGTATATCTGCTGAGTCTTTCTATGCTGACATCGACCACCACAATGCCAGGAACTATGTTCTGATAGAGGACATTGAGCAGCTGACTAAAGGCTCTACAGCGCTGGGCTCTGCAGGGCTGGGGTCAGGGTTCAGTCTGCCTGATAAGGACCTGTCTAAGGCTGACAGGCTGCTCCGGGCCGCTGAGGCCAGGCGCACTGCAGAGGTAACTGATATGTAAATAGTAGATGTTCTTCTGTGGAATGGGGATGTTGTTACATATTGTATGTCAGTGTGTTTTACTCAGGTTTTTTTGCTGGTATTTTGCTATACCGCATTTGCCTGTTCACTTGGGTGTTGTGATGATGATAAATGATTGTATTGTCTTTGTTTAGGTTGCGGAGTTCCTTGGTAACTCGCGTCTGCACAGCTACGGTAAAGGAGAGGAGGACTCTATGGAGGAGCCTTATGAGCTGAAGCTCCTGAAGCAACAGATAAAGCAGGAGTTTAGACGAGGGACGGAGGGTCTGGAGCACCTCTCAGGCCTGGGCATGCCCCAGTACCTCCCCACTGACCCCAGCTACAGACACTTCCCTAAGGCTGACAAGTACAGCATCAGCCGGCTGACCTTGGAGAAACAAGCTGCCAAGCAGCTCCCTGCCGCTGTGCTCTACCAGAAACAGATCAAGAACCAGAAGAAGGCAACCCTGATGGACCCCAAGATAACCAAGTTCTCCTCCATCCAGGAGAGCAGAGACCTGGAGCCAGACTACAGTAGCTTCCTGGGCTCTGGAGCCTCGTCTGTCACCAACCTGTCCACGCGAGCCAGACTGCTCCAGGATGAGATCACCTTTGGCCTGAGGAAGAACCTGTCTGAGCAGCAGAAGTACCTGGACTCCTCCCTGGGATCTAACCTGGCTGGCTCTCTGGGCCAGAACCTGGGCCAGTCCCTTGGCCTGGGGGGACCCACCATGAGGACTACCCTACAGGACGACACCACCTACCCCAGCGGCACGCGCTCTCGCCCCTCCTCCCGCCCCAACTCCCGTCCCACTTCCGTCTATGGCCTGGATCTGTCCATCAAACGGGACCTTTCCAGCTCCTCTCTCAGGCTGAAGATTGAGGGAGAAGCATTGGACGCAGCGTTCGGCACTGGGGTGACCAGGACCAAGCCCACCAGCCTGCCTATAAGCCAGAGCCGCGGGCGCATCCCCATCGTGGCTCAGAACTCAGAGGAGGAGAGCCCTCTGAGTCCTGTGGGAGAGCCCATGGGCATGGCCAGAGCCTCAGCCGGCCCTCTACCACCCATCTCAGCTGACTCCAGAGACCAGTTTGGCTCTAGCCACTCCCTGCCGGAGGTCCAGCAGCACATGAGGGAGGAGTCCAGGGCTACACTGGGACATAGTGGGGTCTACGACAGAGACATAGCCTTCATCATGGACGACCTGGGAGGAGCCATGTCTGACAGCGAAGGTAAATGGCTCCTGAGGCTGTCACAGCACCCTGACTCTCTGGACATGCAGCTACCGCATGCTCCTGACTGTGTTTATGTCTGCCTGAGAAGGCTCCTGATCACCTATTATTTCTCATATGTTGTGGCTTTTGTCACGTAACTGTGTTTGTGTTTTGTTCTGGTTGCTGTTTCTGTTCTGTTTGATGTCCGCATGCAACACTATTTATTTTCTTCACTGATACATAATACTGTTGATGTTATGTATGAGACAGCATGTCTGTGTTGTTAACTCCGTCTATGATGTTATTAGCATGTTCCAGTTCTCTTCTCTTCTTTTACATGTTGGTTTTCTGCTTTCATCACTGACCAAATGTCTATTATGGGATACAGGGCTTCTTTAAACCATACAGAACAGTGAAATATCAATAGTGGATAATAGGTGACCATAAATAACACACACTTTAAGTGCCTCTGTGTACTGCTTTTGAAGAGAAAGAAAAGAGAGTGATAATATATTTGAATGAGTGGGAGACTAATGAATATCTAACAGTATGTCACTGCCATCTGGGTGCTGTCTATAGCCTATAGGCACCTTCATCTACACTATTCCTTCCCTCTCCTCCTTTTTCTTCTCCTTTCCCCTCTTCTTCTCCATACATAAAATGTTATCTGGCTCTTGCAGGAAGTATGTCAGGCCTTTAGATAGACATACATTATATTTACTTTTCCAAGCACCCTTGGAGCTATTGTGGAGCTTGGCCCCCTGGTAGCAGCCGTTTTAAAGGCCTAATGGCCACACTATGTGTGGGTCTGGGTCTACTTACTGTAATTGTTCAGACGATGCAGACAGCCATTTATATAGAGCACCTGCCTCCCTCACTTCGTCTCCTGGCCAGCAATACACACATTTACTATTACAGCAGTAATAATACAGAGAGCATTATACTCACATTCATATTGCAATGCAATGACATTTTTTCCCTAAGGATTATGGAGTTGTAGATTATTTGTTTGTGTATATGAGTTTTAGATTTGAACCCATGTTGATAGTAGACATACAGTATATTTTATGATACTCACACCACACATAGTTATTTATAGCATATTCATCCCTGTCCATCTTGGGTATTTTGGATTTTGTATTCATGCATGTTGCTCTGAGATTAAATGTGTTTGAGTTTCCATTTCAATAAAGCTTTAAAGCATCTTTTGCATGACGTTGGTTGCTATGAATGTTGGTTGCTGTGAATGTTTCTAGGGGATTGTAAATGTGCATGCTCTCTTCTGATTGGCAGCATATGAATGTGTTCTCTCCCCATCTCCTCCTGGGGAGTAAGTGTGAAATTACAGCTGTCCTTGCTTCTATCTTAAAGGGACACTTTGGGATTTTGACAATGAAGCCCTTTAACAACTTCCCTAGTCTCAGCATCCAGTATGAAGTTAGATGTTGTTTCGCAAGCCAACGCTAACTAGCGTTAGCACAATGACTGGAAACATGCTAGCAGTTACCATAGACGTCCAGTCATTGCGCTAACGCTAGTTAGCAACTTCCTTAAATCTGCATGAAAATACATAAAAATGGTATCCACGAGTTCATCTGACTCTGAGGTAGTAGATAAAGGGCCTCATTGCCAAAATCCTGAAGTATCAATTTTAGTGTTTACTAACCAGGACAACACTCCTAAATATGTCCCTATCCTTCTGTTCCTATGTTTCTATCGGCCCGGCATAGTGTAGTCAGTTTCAGAATGACCATAAGTTAATTTACATATAAAAAATAAAAAAAACATTAACAAGCAGAAACACAAACCAATAAACATTCATATGCAAGTGGATTGATTTTAGATAGCATAGACATGAATATAGTACCGTTTTAAATGTACTTCAAAACTGACTCCAATGATCGACTGGTGAGTAGTTGATCAGCAGCAGACATAAATATGACCCCACATAAATAAGAGTGTCTATCTGCCTTGGTTCCAGCCCTAACTGACTCCATGCTGACTCTGAACAGAGATGATCCCAGAATCTTTCATGAGAGTATCAGACACGGTAGAGTATTCTAGTTTAGAATGCTGCCTGCCCTCCACTAATACAGCAGCACCATGTTAAAGGGACACTCCGCAATATGATACCCAGCCATGCGTCAAGGAAAGGCGCCAATTGGCAAGAGCAAATACGGCGCCACACTGTGATGTCATATAGCTGAGTTTACCTTTAATATTTAGACTGCTTTAGTCCCCATGTGTCTTTACAGTATCTAACGCGATGATATATTAGTAAATACCCATGCATTTGTGATAGATCATTTTACAATTATTCACAATTGCTCTATTATGACTTACATCTTTCATGCACTTCGCTTCAGAAATGCAAACTCCCTGATGGACTATAACGTTATAAGATGTATTTATTTGCTTACAAAGCATGTGCTGACTTAGATTTAGTCCAGTGCATGTGATATACACTGTAAGTGGATGGAGACATAGCCCACTGAAAAAGTCTCAGATTCATTGACGTTGTGTTGTAGCCGTTTCTAAACATATAACTTTACACCCCAGCCGGAGGCCCCAACTGGAACATAGAAGGTGAGAGCTGCAGTGTGAACGGTCTAGTCCAGACCACATCCCAACCCCATGTAGCTTAGACAATGTCTGCCTCCACCCCACAACACCCCACGCCCCATGGTGCTCAATGACCAGATGTAGATGGTATCATACACACAAACATATCAAACCCATTTCTGGAATGACCCATATTTGGATGGTACTTTACATATATCAAACTCATCATGGAATGACTCATATGTCGATGGTAATGTACTGTAAACGTATCATATTGTAGTGGTTAAGCAATCCATATCTGGAATGACCCACATTTAAATGGGTCTGTACATACACTACATGATCAAAAGTATGTGGACACCTACTCGTTGAAAATCTAACCCAAAATCATGGACATTAATATGGACTTGGTCCCCCCTTTCCAGCTATAACACCCTCCACTCTTCTGGGAAGAGTTTCCACTAGATGGAACATTGCTGCGAGGACTTGCTTCCATTCAGCCACAAAAGCATTAGTGAGGTTGTGCACTGATCAAATTGTATTTGTCACATGCGCCAAATAGAACATGTAGACCTTACAGTGAAATGTGTACTTACAAGCCCTTAACCAACAATGCAGTTCAAGAAATAGAGTTAAGAAAATATTTACTAAATAAACAAAAGTTTAAAAAAAAAATGATAATTACATAACAATAGCAAGGCTATATACAGGGGGTACCGGTACCAAGTCAATATGCGGGTGTACAGGTTATTCGAGGTAATTAGTAAAGTGACTATGCATAGATAATAAACAGGGAGTGGTGGGAGTGTAAAAACAAAGGGGGGTGTCAATGTAAACAGTTTGGGAGGCCATTTGAATAATTGTTCAGCAGTCTAATGGATTGGGGGTAGAAGCTGTTATTAAGGAGCCTTTTGGTCCTAGACTTGGTGCTCCTGTACCTCTTGTCGTGCGGTAGCAGAGAGAACAGTCTATGACTTGGGTGACTGGAGTCTTTGACATTTCTTGGGCCTTCCTCTGACAGCACCTAGTATATAGGTCCTGGATGTCAGGAAGCTTGGCCCCAGTGATGTACTGGGCCATACGCACTACCCTCTGTAGCGCCTTACCGTCAGATGCTGAGCAGTTGCCCTACCAAGTGGTGATGCAACCTGACAGGATGCTCTCGATGGTGCAGATGTTGAACGTTTTGAGGATCTGGGGACTCATGACAAATCTTTTCAGTCTCCTGAGAGGAAAAAGGTGTTGTCATGCCCTCTTCACAACTGTCTTGGTGTGTTTGGACCATGATAGTTCATTGGTGAAGTGGACACCAAGGAACATGACATTCTCAAACCGCTCCACTTCGGCCCCATCGATGTTAATGAGGGCCTGTTCGGCCATCCTTTTCCTATAATCTAAGATCAGCTCATTTGTCTTGCTCACATTGAGGGAAAGTTTGTTGTCCTGACACCACACTGCCAGGTCTTTGACCTCCCTATAGGCTGTCTCATCAATGTCGGTGATGTCTGTTACCACTGTTATGTCGTCAGCAAACTTAATGATGGTGTTGGAGTCGTGCTTGGCCACGCTGTCATGGGGTGAACAGGGAGTACAGGAGGAGACTAAGCACGCACCCCTGAGGGGCCCCAGTGTTGCAGATCAGTGTGGCAGATGTGTTGTTGCCTACCCTTACCACCTGGGGGCGGCCCGTCAGGAAGTCCAGGATCCAGTTGCAGAGGGAGGTGTTAAGTCCCAGGGTCCTTAGCTTAGTGATGAGCTTTGTGGATACTATGGTGTTGAACACTGAGCTGTAGTCAATGAACAGCATTCTCACATTTTGTATTTTTTTATTCTATGTAACCTTTATTTAACTAGGCAAGTCAGTTAAGAACAAATTCTTATTTACAATGACGGCCTACCCTGGCCAAACCCAAATGATTCTGTGCGATTGAGATTGTGTTATCTGTGGATCTGTTGGGGTGCTTCATGGCTACCAATGTGAGTGCTACTAATTATTTAGGCGGGTTACCTTTGCTTTCTTGGGCACAGGGATTATGGTGGTCTGTTTGAAACCTATAGGTGTTACAGACTTGGTCAGGCCGAGGTTGAAAATGCCAGTTCATCCGTTTGAGTACAGGTCCTGGTAATCCGTCTGACCTCGCTGCTTTTTGAATGTTGACCTGTTTAAAGGCCTTACTCACATTGGCTATGGAGAGTGTGATCACACAGTCGTCCGGAACAGCTGGTGCTCTCATGCATGCTTCAGTGTTGCTTGCCTCGAAGCTAGCATAAAAGTAATTAAGCTCATCTGGTAGGCTTGCGTCACTGGGAAGCTTCAATCTTAGTCCTGTATTGATGCTTTGCCTGTTTGATGGTTCATCTGAAGTCTTAGCGGGATTTCTTATAAGCTTTTGGATTAGTGTCCCGCTCCTTGAAAGCGGCAACTCTAGCCTTTAGCTCGGTGTGGATGTTGCCTGTAATACATGGATTCTGGTTGGGATATGTACGTACGGTCACTGTGGGGATGACGTCGTCGATGCACTTATTGATGAAGCCAGTGACTGAGGTGGTATACACCTCAATGCCATTGGACATATTCAAGTCTGTGCTAGCAAAATAGTCCTGCAGCGTAGCATTCTTGTCATCTGAACACTTCCGTATTGAGCGAGTCACTGGTACTTCCTGCTTTAGTTTTGCTTGTAAGCAGGAATCAAGAGGATAGAATTATGGTCAGATTTGTTCAATGGAGGGCGAGGGAAAGCTTTGTATATGTCTATATATATTCTCCTCTGGTTGCACATGTGACATGCTGTTAGAAATTAGGTCAAATGGATTTAAGTTTGCCTGCATTAAAGTCCCCGGCCACTAAGAGCGCCGCTTCTGGCTGAAAATGTTCTTGTTTGCTTATGACCTTATACAGCCCGTTGAGTGCGGTCTTAGTGCCAGCATCGGTTTGTGGTGGTAAATAGACGGCTGCGAATAATATAGATGAGAATTCTCTTGGCAGATAGTGTGGTCTACAGCTTATCATAAGGTATTCTACCTCAGGTGAGCAATACCTCAAGGCTTCTATAATATTAGACATCACGCACCAGCAGTTATTGACAAATAGACACACACCCCCGCCCCTCATGCTACCAGACATATCTCCTCTGTCCTGCCGATGTACGGAGAAGCCAGCCAGCACAATATTATCCATGTCGTCATTTAGCCACATCTCGGTGAATCATAAGGTATTACAGTTTTTAATGTCCCGTTGGCAGGATAGTCTTAATCATAGATCGTCCAGTTTGTTTTCTAATGATTGCACATTGGCCAATAATACGGAGGGTTGTGGTGGTTTACCTACTCGGCTAATTATTTTAAGGCACCCCGCTCTCCCCTCCCTTTTTCTCCATATTTTCTTCATGCGGATGACGGCCTATTTGGGCCTTGTCTCGACAAAGCAGTATATTCTTCTCGTCAGACTCATTAAATAAAAAATCTTTGTCCAGTTCGAGGTGAGTAATAGTTGTTTTGATGTCCAGAAGCTCTTTTCGGTCAAAAGAGATGGTAACAGCAACATTATCTATCATATGTTACAAACAATGAGAAAAAACAAACAAAATAGCAATTAGGCGATTATGCCTGGCTTGCACTCGGCATTCCAATTGATCCCAAATGTGTTCGATGGGGTTGAGGTCAGGGCTCATGCCAGTCAAGTTCTTCCACACCGATCTCGACAAACCATTTATGTATGGACCTCGCTTTGTGCACGGGTGCAATGTCATGCTGAAACAGGAAAGGGTCTTCCCCAAACTGTTGCCACAAAGTTCACAGAATTGTCTGGAAAATGATTGTATGCTGTAGCGTTAAGATTTATCTTCGTTGGAACTAAGGGGCCTAGCCCGAACAATGAAAAACAGCCCCAGACCATTATTCCTTCTCCACCAAACTTTACAGTTGGCACTATGCATTGGGAAGGTAGCGTTCTCCTGGCATCTGCTAAACCCAGATGTGTCTATCGGAATGCCAGATGGTGAAACATGATTCATCAGTCCAGAAAACGCGTTTCCACTGCTCCAGAGTCCAACAACAGTGAGGTTTACACCACTCGAGGAGACGCTTGGTATTGCGCATGGTGATCTTAGGCTTGTGTGTGGCTGCTTGGCCATGGAAACCCATTTCATGAAGCTCCCGATGAACAGTTCTTGTGCTGACATTGCTTCCAATGTCAGTTTGGAACTCGGTAGTGTGTGTTGCAACTGCAGACAGACAAGTTTTACGGGCTACGCGCTTCAGCACTCATTCTGTGAGCTTGAGTGGACTATGACTTCACGGCTGAACTGTTGTTGCTCCTAGACGTTTCCACTTAACAATATCAGCACTTACAGTTGACTGGGGCAGCTTTAGCAGAGGAGAAATTTGACAAACTGACTTATTAGAAAGGTGGCATCCTATGACGGTGCCACATTGAAAGTCACTGAGCTCTTCAGTAAGGCCATTCTACTGCCAATGTTGGTCTATGGCGATTGCATGGCTGTGTGTTCGAAACAGCCAAATCCACTAATTTGAAGGGTGTCCATATACTTTTGTATATATAGTGTATATCAATGCCATTTCTGGAATTCATGTTCATGCACTATTGCAAGGTCGCTCAGATACGGCTCACATTTGCATTACATACATGTGTTACCATAACAGTGGTATGTCTGAATACTAGGTAAGTATGTGTCGAGGGTCTCTCACACAATTATAGATGTAACACTGATCATGCTGTTGGATCACCCTGATAACACCATGCACTACCTCACTGTCTCAGGGCAAAGGGAACTGTACTGTGACTGTGGAAGACGCTACTCCACTTCCACCTAAAAATCTGTCTACTGTGTCCTTGACCCACTGTGGAGATGTTTCACTCTCTCTATGCATGACCTGTTAATCTGCACACACACACACACACACACACACACACACACACACACACACACACACACACACACACACGCACACGCACACACACACACCGGGGACCTCTGCATGCCAATGTGCGCATGACATACCTACAGTAGTTCAAATACATCCATCCCCATCCAGTCTCTTAAATGTTCACTGATCTGATAGTACTGGGGATGGGACAGTAGCTGGTTATCTACCATGCTGCCTTCACCTCTCCAGACAGCTCTGATCACTGATCACTTACGAGCAGTAAACATGGAGCAAAGGATGTGTTTATAAAGTATTGTAAAGGGGGTGCTACTTATACCCAATTTCACATTGCCATCTTGCTCCCACCCCAAGACACCTGCGTAGATCTGATCATCCACATTACGTAGACTCCGGCAAGCCTACCAGAGAGTGATTTGGAGTTATTAAAATATTGCAAATACCTTTAGATCTACAATAAGTGCGTATATTGTCCGTGGCTGGAGGCTAGTGGTTTATTTGGAGTTGGGCATCGATCCTGCTTACATTGTGTTTGACAATTGAGTATCCCCTCTCTGTCTGTGTCCCTGTCCCCTCCACCCCTGTGTCCCCCTGCCCCCATCTCTGTCCCTGTGTAGCGTACCACCTGAGGAGGGAGGACACTGACTGGTTTGATAAGCCTGCAGAGAGACAACATCAGGAAAATGGACAGCCTCTGGACAGGAGACAGGTGAGAGGAGCTGGATAGGATAAGTCTAAATTAGTGAACAATATTTAATACATAAACTGCTATATACATCTTCCCCCTCATTAAATATACATTGATAGTGCCTGTTTTGTTCATGTTGTCTTTAGCAGAGTTGTACTCAAACTGTAACCAGTGCCTGCAACCTGGTTCAGGTTATCAGTCAAACTATCAGGTTAGTTACAAACAGCACAGGAATGAAATGTTGCAGAAATGTGCTTTAAAGCAGTATCCAAATCCATAGGATGTAGCGATCACAATATAATAGCCATATCTAGGAAAACCAAAGTTCCAAAGGCTGAGCCAAATATAGTGTATAAGAGGTCATACAATAAGTTGTATAGGGATTTTTATGTTGATGATGTAAATAATTTTTGCTGCTCTGTGGTGTGTAATGAGGAGCAACCAGACGCTACACTTGACACATTTATAAAATTGCTTAATCCAGTTACTAATAACCACGCACCCATTATGAAAATAACTGTAAAAACTGTTGAATCCCCTTGGATTGTGAGATATTGAAAAATGTTATGGTTGAGAGGGATGAGGCAAAAGGAATGGCAAATAAGTCTGGCAGCACAACCGATTGGCATATGTACTGCAAATTGAGAAATCATGTGAATAAACTAACTAAAAATAAAAATAAACAATACTATGAAACAAAAATAAATCATTCAAAGAATGCCAATAATAAGCTTTGGAGTACCTTAAATGAAATTTAAATGAAATTTTGGGGGGAAAAAGTTAAACTCGGCCATTATTCATTGAATCAGATGGCTCATTCATCACAAAACCCACAGATATTGCCAACTTCTTTAATTATGTTTTCATTGGCAAGATTAGAAAATGTAGGCCTAACATGCCAGCAACAAACGCTGGCACTACACATCAAAGTAAATCTGACCAAATTATGAAAGAAAGGCATTGTACTTTTGAATTTTGTAATGTGAGTGTGGAGGTGGTGAAAAAACTATTGTTGTCTATCAACAATGACAAGCCATCAAGATCTGACAACCTAGATGGAAAATTACTGAGGATAATAGTGGACAATATTTGCCATATCATCAATTTAAGCCTACTAAAAGGGTGTGCCCTCTGGCCAGGAGGGAAGCAAAAGTAATTCCGCTACCCAAGAATAGTACAGCCCCCTTTACTGGCTCAAATGTGATGACCGCCTTGATTTGGTCTTATGTATCAAAATTTGAAATTGTGTTTTTTAGATTGGTTAAAAGCAGAGACACAGAGCTACAAACTGGTATATCATACACTGCATTTGAGGAACAATGCGAAAGTAATTCTGCTTTGAAAGTTGATAAACTTTTGAGAAAATGGCCCTTGAATGTTTTGGTACACCTACTGGAGAGCTTTTCATTGTCTACACACATTCAGAATTGTTCACACCCTTTTAAGCCAGCCCCACCCATCTCTTTAAGGATTCACATGTGAGGTAATGTGCTAAACAGTGAGTAGTGTAGTAAAGATTTAGACAAAAAGTTGTAGCCAACAATAAGTACAAATTCCAGGTAAACAGAAAGTGTCCAAATAAAAATATTTTAGAAATATTCGATGACACTTACCCAGACACACTTTTCTAAATTGATGGGTCATGTGAAAGAAATGCTATAACCCCCAGCCACATCTTGTTAAGTGGATGGGACTCTCCAGAAGTTGTAAACGGTACAGCCAAGTGGTTACTTGCAAAGTAGCAATATCAAAAATAGATAGTAAAATAAATATAAAGAAAAAAAAAAGAAGTGTCAATACCAGTAGAGAAAGAACATAACAATATACATGATGTTCAAGAACAATATCAATAAGGATATCAGTGAAATATATGCCATCAATCGGGGGTAAATTGGCTGAACAGCAGGATAAAAAAAGTAGCATCAACGTATGTGTTAGGAGAGAGTCATGTGACAAGAGGCACTGAAGATAGTGCTGATGGCTGGGATCTCGCCCCCAGTGATTAACTGGTCCGTCCAAACCACGCATGAACAAGGGAATCTATATTCAGGGAGCCTGTTTCTGTTCTGCCCTTGACTTTGGTGCAGGGCATGTGATGTCCATAGCCTCTTCCTCGCAAAACTCCCTGATCTTTTCAAAAAGATAAGTTTGTCTAGCTGTGTCCAGTCCAGGTGCTGCTGGTACAGGCAGACCATCTATGGGAGGAAAGATGTCAGCTTTGCGCAGCAGCTAAAACCTGGTCCCGACTGAGTCCGAACGCTCCTTGGCGACAACAGCACCAGACATCGAAGCTGTAAAACAGGAAAAAACTAAAAACTTGAGAAGACATTACAACTTTGCATAACATCAATTCACCTCTCAAGTTTAGATAAGAAGAATAACCTCAATAATCTTGTGTCAAGTCACTCTGGTTGAGAGCAGTAGCAACACATTTGCAGTTCTCCATGGCTAACATTATATATTTTGAAAAAACGGCATTAGAAAGGATTATCTACACATAACGAGCAGCTCATTTTATAGACAGAAGATGCTACAGGGCAGACCAATCCAAACTCATCTCTCGGTATGTCCAGCCCATTCATTATTTCAGTCAATCATGGCTAGCGGAAAGGTTCCTGTCTTTCTCTGTGGCTAAACCAACTAGGCTCATAATTTAACATTTAGACGACCAATTCTTATTGCTTTTAGCCGCTTATTGCTTTTACTCCTCCTATGTTCCTCTGGCGATGTAGAGGTGAATCCAGGCCCTGCAGTGCCTAGCTCCACTCCTATTCCCCAGGCGCTCTCTTTTGACGACTTCTGTAACCGTAATAGCCTTGGTTTCATGCATGTTAACATTAGAAGCCTCCTCCCTAAGTTTGTTCTATTCACTGCTTTAGCACACTCTGCCAACCCGGATGTTCTAGCTGTGTCTGAATCCTGGCTTAGGAAGACCACCAAAAATTCAGACATTTTAATTCCAAACTACAACATTTTCAGACAAGATAGAACTGCCAAAGGGGGCGGTGTTGCAATCTACTGCAAAGATAGCCTGCAGAGTTCTGTCCTACTATCCAGGTCTGTACCCAAACAATTTGAACTTCTACTTTTAAAAATCCACCTCTCTAAAAACAAGTCTCTCACCGTTGCCGCCTGCTATAGACCACCCTCTGCCCCCAGCTGTGCTCTAGACACCATATGTGAACTGATTGCCCCCCATCTATCTTCAGAGCTCGTGCTGCTAGGCGACCTAAACTGGAACATGCTTAACACCCCAGCCATCCTACAATCTAAACTTGATGCCCTCAATCTCACACAAATTATCAATGAACCTACCAGGTACCTCCCCAAAGCCTTAAACACGGGCACCCTCATAGATATCATCCTAACCAACTTCCCCGCTAAATACACCTCTGCTGTCTTCAACCAAGATCTCAGCGATCACTGCCTCATTGCATGCATCCGTAATGGGTCATGCCCCATTCAAGAAATGTAGAACCAGGAACAGATATAGCCCTTGGTTCTCCCCAGACCTGACTGCCCTTAACCAACACAAAAACATCCTATGGCGTTCTGCATTAGCATCGAAAAGCCCCCGTGATATGCAGCTGTTCAGGGAAGCTAGAAACCATTATACACAGGCAGTTAGAAAAGCCAAGGCTAGCTTTTTCAAGCAGAAATTTGCTTCTTGCAACACTAACTCAAAAAAGTTCTGGGACACTGTAAAGTCCATGGAGAATAAAAACACCTCCTCCCAGCTGCCCACTGCACTGAAGATAGGAAACACTGTCACCACTGATAAATCTACCATAATTGAACATTTCAATAAGCATTTTTCTACTGCTGGCCATGCTTTCCACCTGGCTACTCCTACCCCTGTCAACAGCACTGCACCCCCAACAGCAACTCGCCCAAGCCTTCCCCATTTCTCCTTCTCCCAAATCCATTCAGCTGATGTTCTGAAAGAGCTGCAAAATCTGTACCCCTACAAATCAGCCGGGCTAGACAATCTGGACCCTTTCTTTCTAAAATTATCTGCCGAAATTGTTGCCACCCCTATTACTAGCCTGTTCAACCTCTCTTTCGTGTCGTCTGAGATTCCCAAAGATTGGAAAGCAGCTGCGGTCATCCCCCTCTTCAAAGGGGGGGACACTCTTGACCCAAACTGCTACAGACCTATATCTATCCTACCATGCCTTTCTAAGGTCTTCGAAAGCCAAGTCAACAAACAGATTACCGACCATTTCGAATCTCACCATACCTTCTCTGCTATGCAATCTGGTTTCAGAGCTGGTCATGGGTGCACCTCAGCCACGCTCAAGGTCCTAAACGATATCTTAACCGCCATCGATAAGAAACATTACTGTGCAGCCGTATTCATTGATCTGGCCAAGGCTTTCGACTCTGTCAATCACCACATCCTCATCGGCAGACTCAACAGCCTTGGTTTCTCAAATGATTGCCTCGCCTGGTTCACCAACTACTTCTCTGATAGAGTTCAGTGTGTCAAATCGGAGGGTCTGTTGTCCGGACCTCTGGCAGTCTCTATGGGGGTGCCACAGGGTTCAATTCTTGGACCGACTCTCTTCTCTGTATACATCAATGATGTCGCTCTTGCTGCTGGTGAGTCTCTGATCCACCTCTACGCAGACGACACCATTCTGTATACTTCCGGCCCTTCTTTGGACACTGTGTTAACAACCCTCCAGGCAAGCTTCAATGCCATACAACTCTCCTTCCGTGGCCTCCAATTGCTCTTAAATACAAGTAAAACTAAATGCATGCTCTTCAACTGATCGCTACCTGCACCTACCCGCCTGTCCAACATCACTACTCTGGACGGCTCTGACTTAGAATATGTGGACAACTACAAATACTTAGGTGTCTGGTTAGACTGTAAACTCTCCTTCCAGACCCATATCAAACATCTCCAATCCAAAGTTAAATCTAGAATTGGCTTCCTATTTCGCAACAAAGCATCCTTCACTCATGCTGCCAAACATACCCTTGTAAAACTGACTTTGGCGATGTCATTTACAAAATAGCCTCCAATACCCTACTCAACAAATTGGATGCAGTCTATCACAGTGCAATCCGTTTTGTCACCAAAGCCCCATATACTACCCACCATTGCGACCTGTACGCTCTCATTGGCTGGCCCTCGCTTCATACTCGTCGCCAAACCCACTGGCTCCATGTCATCTACAAGACCCTGCTAGGTAAAGTCCCCCCTTATCTCAGCTCGCTGGTCACCATAGCATCTCCCACCTGTAGCACACGCTCCAGCAGGTATATCTCTCTAGTCACCCCCAAAACCAATTATTTCTTTGGCCGCCTCTCTTTCCAGTTCTCTCCTGCCAATGACTGGAACAAACTACAAAAATCTCTGAAACTGGAAACACTTATCTCCCTCACTAGCTTTAAGCACCAACTGTCAGAGCAGCTCACAGATTACTGCACCTGTACATAGCCCACCTATAATTTAGCCCAAACAACTACCTCTTTCCCAACTGTATTTAATTTATTTATTTATTTTGCTCCTTTGCACCCCATTATTTTTATTTCTACTTTGCACATTCTTCCATTGCAAAACTACCATTCCAGTGTTTTACTTGCTATATTGTATTTACCTTGCCACCATGGCCTTTTTTGCCTTTACCTCCCTTCTCACCTCATTTGCTCACATTGTATATAGACTTGTTTATACTGTATTATTGACTGTATGTTTGTTTTACTCCATGTGTAACTCTGTGTCGTTGTATCTGTCGAATTGCTTTGCTTTATCTTGGCCAGGTCGCAATTGTAAATGAGAACTTGTTCTCAACTTGCCTACCTGGTTAAATAAAGGTAAAATAAATAAATAAACAATGTATTTAATATTTACAGATGGCATACAAGTTTTTTAAGGCACATGAAAGTTCAAATGTTCCAGAAGGCATTTCTGCCAAATAACGGATTTTTTTTTTAAATAAACGTTCAAATGCCTCTCCTGTGAAGTCGTGACTTGCGACATACGCCTAGTTTCCTGAAACTGGTCACAAATAGCCGACCAATCAGCCTGTTACCAAACCTTGGTAAACTTTTTTAAAATAATTGCGTTTGACCAGATACAATGTTGTTTTACAGTAAATGAATTGACAACAGACTTTCAGCACGCTTATAGAGAAGGGCATTCAACAACCACAGCACTTACACAAATGACTGATGATTGGCTGAGAGAAAATGATGGTAAAAATATTTTGGGAGCTGTTTTGTTAGACTTCAGTGAGGCTTTTGACATTATTGTTCATATTCTGCTGTTAGAAAAATGTTTGTGTTATGGCACACCCCCTGCTATATTGTGGATAAACAGTTACCTGTCTAACATAACACAGATGGGGTTCTTTAATGGAAGCCCCTCCAACATAATCCAGGTAGAATCAATGCCATGAATCATGGCTTTGAGTAAAGCCAGTGTGTCCATGTGTGTCTCAACGCTATACATGTCAGCTACTACAGCGACTGAAATGACTGCAACACTTAACAAAGAGTTGCAGTTAGTTTCAGAATGGATGGCAAGGAATAAGTTAGTCCTAAATATTTAAAAAACTAAAAGCATTGTATTTGGGACAAATCCTCTTCTAAACTATTGAATAATAAGTTGAGGTGATTAAACTGCTTGGAGTAACCCTGGATTGTGAACTGTCATGGTGAAAACATACTGATATAACAGTGGCTAAGATGGGGAGAACTCTGTCCATAATAAAGTGCTGCTCTCCCTTCTTAACAAGGCAGGTCCTTTTTAAGAAAGCAGGGCCTAGTTTTGTCGCACCTACTGTTCAGTTATGTGGTCAGGTGCCACATAGAGGGACAATTGGCTCTGAACAGGGCAGCACAGCTGGCCCTTAAAAGTACCAGGGGTATGTATGTCAATGATGTGCATGTCCATCTCTTCTGGCTCAAAGTGGAGGAGAGATTGACTTCATCACTTCTTGTTTTTGTAAGAAGTGTTGATAAACTGAATGTACTGAGCTGTTTGTTTAAACTACTAGCACACAGCTCAGCCACTCATGCATAACGCACAAGACATGCCACCAGAGATCTCTTCATAATCTCCAAGTCCAGAACAGACTATGGGAGGCGCAAAGTACTACATAGAGCCATGACTACATGGAACTCTATTCCACATCAGGTAACTGAATCAAGTAGAATCAGATTTAAAAAACGAGTAAAAATACACCTTATGGAACAACAGGGGCTGTGAAGAGACAAACACACAGGTACAGACACACACACGCACACAAGCACTAGCATACGCACTCTACACACACGTACATTGTAATATTGTTTTATGGTGGTATTATACATGTTGTATTGTGGACATATAGCAGTGTAAAAATGTTATATGATGTACCATTTTATCTTTTGGTTCACATGTAATGTTAGTGCCTTAATGTGTTTGGACCCCAGGAAGAGTAGCTGCTGCCTTGGCAATTTTTTACAAACACTCCATGCACTGTGTGCCTCCCCCAGATTAAGCTGATTCCCTATGTGTTCCCTCACACCCGGCTCAAACTACAGAGGGACCCCAAGGACACCAGTGTCTCAGGTAGAGCAGAACACAGTAAACATTCTCTAATATGTAGATATCTGCTCATTAATGATAATAATAGGATCATCTCATGGATTTCCAATATAGCCGTTGATATATTGTTATACTGTATATTGTCCATTGATATACACTAACTTTCAAAAGTTTGGGTGCCACTTAGAAATGCCATTGACTTTGAAAGAAAAGCAAATTTTTTGTCCATTAAAATAACATCCAATTTATCAGATATACAGTGTAGACATTGTTAATGTTGTAAATTACTACATTAACAATGTAGTCATTTTAATGGAATATCTACATAGGTGTACAGAGGCCCATTATCAGCAACCAT